>NW_017259557.1:266950-277669 GCF_001594045.1 Atta colombica
TGTGTGTGTGTGTGTGTGTGTGTGTGTGCGCGTGCGCGTGCATGCGTGCATATGTACATATACGAGCTTACCTTCATACAATATGCACACGATATTATATACAAAAAGTTTTTATTTTTCAATTTATTCTTAGCACATTTTAGCTCACAAAATTTGGATTTATTCACCAGATGATACTTTAACATTTAATAGTGGAAATTAAAAAGTCATGGCGAGCGGAATTCCGCGAATAAATTTGCACTCCATTCTAACGAACAGGGAATTTTTGCCAAAATAAAATTCCTGTACATTTGCAAGTTTTGCGGGATGTCTCGTATATCTTGTGCTCCGATAGCGTCCGCGTTCGGGATTTATTCAGTACCGGGTGCCATCCAAATTCATACGAATCAGTTACACGACCGGCCGAAACGATAGGCCGCCTCGATGCTGGATCAGAGTCGTGGGTTTTTTTCGAAGTGACTCTGACGAACCACGCTGGCTTCGTTGATGCGCGTACAACGATATGTGCAGTTGTTCCATGTGCACGTGCTCGTTGTATGCGCGCGACGAATAAATTTCACCCGACTTTTCTCCACCGGGAGTCTCGGTGGAATAAGGCGCGGAAATGTCGCAACGGGACACGCCTTTCTGGAATTTATCATCCTTAATAAAACACAGCTAAAATAGTGAGACGTAAAATGACCTTTGTGCCGGATGAATAGATCCTATCTGTTCGTGACGAGCAGATAGTTTTATCAGCTTAAACGATTATAATATATGTTGCGCTTTTCAGGATATTATTTTTACAAGATGTGTTCGATTATATTATTTTATTATAAATATGCATTTAGAATAATGTGTGCATTGTATATTGATACGTGGTACTCTGAAAAAAGAAAACACGAAAAAAACGTATAATAAAACGAACGGAGCCGAAATTAAAAGTTTATATTATTGTAAAATACATTTTTTTCCGAGTTCACTTCCAAGATTAGCGTTCTGCAAGGTGTCTATAAATGAAATTTATGCGGATTTTTATTTCCACTACACGAAATCGAAGTATTAAGCTTGCGTAACAGTTGATCACGTAATAAAATCTGAATTACTTTCAAGAGAAAAAGGCAAATAACGAAGGTGTTGTAGATATAACAGGATGTGAGATCAAGAATTTATTTCTGATTTAAACGATGGGACAGGTCGGTATAATATGTTTTGTAAACGGATATTATTGCCAAATGTCAGCATTATTTCAGAAAAGCATTAAGAACGAAATGAAATGTTCCAAATGACTTTACAGTTAGAAAAAACTTGTATGATTTATAGAAAAGATGTTCTAATAGCATTAACAACAAACAATAAACAAATATTAATAAATAGTTGTATTGAAAGTAATTTAAAGGAATATTATCGAATAAATAATATCATTCACATTTGCTTCAACAACGATACAATTCAAAGAATAAAGATTTCCAGATAATAAGTTTTAATGTTTTGAATCATTAGAATTTGATAATATTAATTTTAAAATATAATTTTGATTACATACATAGGAATAAAACTAAATTCTTTTCAAACATGTTTCTTTGTTTTTATTCTTTTTTTCAAGCTATTAAAAAATATTTTTTAGTTATTTAGCAAAATAAGTGATGTTATATTTTTAATAAATTTCAGACAAATTGTTTTTCTAACAAATCTGTTGATTACGTATCACATGCATGTGATACGTGCAATTATATTACAATTATATAAATAATAAACGAATTTCTAACTAATAATTACTGGAAAATATGTTGTCCGATATTTCTGAGAATCTACATAATAAAACTACGTTCTGTACTAGTTTTCATTTTATAAAATATCATCTAATTTTAATGTTATCTGACAGGTGTCAGGCGATATAACGATTAACAGTGTGTCTCCAGCGAAAAAGTTTTATACTTATTATTTGACACCGAACATTACGAATTTTACATCGATCTGGAGAACGATAGAAACTTTCAAGCGGGGATTTATCAGCGATTCTTATTTCAATTAACACTCGATGTGCAAAAAATGACTAGATTTTCAATCAGCTCTCTCTCTCTCTCTCTCTCTCTCTCTCTCTCTCTCTCTCTCTGTTTTCCTTTTCTTCCTCCCCTCTCTCTTTCTCACTCAACGCAGATAATTTTTATTTTTTCCATGAAACGCATAATATGCCGATTTATCGTGACAAATTGCTCGGCGTACTGCCGAATTACAAACTAACCGGATGCTGCGCAGCTTATCGTAGACGGAAATTCCAGTTATATAAGGCGGCTGAGGTGGTTCCCTCTCGGTGGGTTCGCTGTTATGTAACTCCTCCTATGAATCGATAATACGGTTGCTTTAACTAGGCGCGCCTTGCGCGAAGGGCTTAATCGTGCCCTCGCGGCTTCACGCTGACGAAATTCAATCGACTCTGATCGTTACGAGGAAGCCATTAAACCGCCACCGGGATTAATAAGTTGCGAATTGTTTACCTACTAGTTGCGAAACTGATTGAAATTATTTTTAATGTTACAATAACATTAGCGAAAAGCTTCTTTTCGAAACATTCCACGATTATACTTCATAATAATTACAATCCGTATTAAAACAAGTAATGAAAAATCTCTTTTCAATATCTTACGAAATTAACCGTCTTAATTGGGAAGATGAAATTACGGTTGTTAAGCGAACGCTCACCGAGAACTCACGCGGGATTACGCGATTCGCATTTAAATAATAACTGCTGTCGCGAAGGATCGCTGGCGCGCGATCGCTAATTGAATTGCAGCCAGGCTTACACAGGGAGATCTCGTCCATCTAACTTCGCACTTCGAGAAGTTCATTCATCGGCGTAAAGTTGTCGCAATTCCGGCCGGATGAAAGCGACGTCAGTCGGATCGGGTGAATGTGCACGCCTCGTGGCTTGCAGCAATGCTTGAGGAAGGGCGAGAGAGTTGCCCGTCGCGTCGTGTCGTGAAAACGCGTGAAATAAGACGGGCGACGAAGAATCTCGACGCGCGTTTAATAGTTCCGACGACGCTGTTGTGACATCGTTACTCGCGACTAATTGGCCCGCCGACAAAAAGCGATATTGATGACCGGAACGTGACATCTCTGGCATCCCCTTCGTGTCTCCCGATCTCTCTATTCCCAGCATCTCTACTTTCATTTATTATTTTCTCCTCTCCAGGGATTAATTTCTCTAAATCAGTTGATCGCACGTAAACACACACAAAAGGTCGATATGGATTTAATACCATGCGAGTCTATAAATTTTTACCGCGTTGGTCTTTATATTAAAACTATCATGTGGATTTAAAACGTATAGTATTAAATTCATATATTGTTAATATTAACATTAACATAGTGAAAATTATATAGACACCGCATAATGTTAAATCTACAAGGATATTTTTTAGAATGTAATTACGTATACATGTAGCAGTACAAGAATAAAAAAAAATGTGTATATCAAAAAAGAGGATGGAACACAAAGCAAAATAAATTCTCTCGTGAAATTTGAACTTTTAAAATTAAAGCGACTAGTCGGTTTGATATTTTTTTTTTTCTAGTTATATTTGAACGAGATTTTTAGAGATCGTTTCAAAGCCACCGAACATTTCAAGTGCTGAAAAGATTCGCGAGATTTTTGAAAACGAGTTAAATGTGACTATTTCGCTTATCGATGTAAACTGTGTTTATTTTTTGACGTTCCCAAAATTTTTTTGTTAATCTTTCAATATGCTAGGGAGGTTTATTTTTCTATCCATTTTTCAATATTGGAAAAAAGTTTTATTTATTTTTTATTTGTCCGTACAGGGAGTTCATCTATTCACTGACTCTGTGTATCTATTCGGAGGCTCGCGACTTTCGCAGACTGGTACGATTTACATAGTACACTGCGTCATATTCGTAAACCAACAATAGGAGAGCAGAAGCGAAGTTCGAAATCTGTATTACCAGGTGTACGCATTCCCAGAACCGTGAGGGACGGACTTTATGCTAAAACAAATAGAAACGCGATTTCGGATAGATTTAAGAAAAAATACATTCTACGTAATGTTATAATTTTTTTGAAATGCAACTAAGTATTTTTTTTTTTTTCATCAATTGATTCATCTCACAGTATGTATGAAAGTATTGAGTATATACAGTTACCAAAAAATGAATAGTTTTGTAAATAAAAATATTTTTCAATTCGATTAGACTCAAAATAGCAACTTTAAAATGATGCTAGAGCAAAATCTGTTCATTTTTAATGATTTTGTCTAAGGAAAATTTTGATCGGCATCTCATAATTTACAAAATATTGTAATTTCAGGCAATTCAAATTAAAACTACTACTTTTTCATATTAGTGCGGAGTCCTTTGATTCAAATTTAATTACCAAATGCATATCTTAATAATGGACACTGTTGAAACTAAGCACAAAAATAGATTAATTTACATATTAACAAATATGGAACTTAAAAATAACAAAATGTTATTTAACTCAATTGAATTACTATTGCTGTTTTGATATCTAACAATGTAGCTGCAATTTTTGCGTTCCATGACGCTTTGAAAGCCGACAATTTCGCGCCACCGCGCAATCAAGGTAACAGAGCGCAAAGGCAAATAACGCGGACGGCATAGTCGCCGTTGAATAAAAAGTGCGTAACCAACGTTCCGCGTAACGATTCTTTAAAGCCGTTATTACCGGACGATTAAGTACTGAAAGACAGATATACCGCGCGGTATTTATGGTTATAAAAAATGAGAAGGAACATCAAGAATATAAAAAACGTACATATATACATATGTAGGATTGGAAGTAATGCTACGTTACTTGAAATCATTATCGTTATCATTACTTTTTTCGATACAAATTATTACTTTTTTTCTGTAACGATAAAGTTAATGTCATTATATTTTTATAGTAACGGTAATGGTAACGCGTTATTTTTATAAAGTAAAATTCCAACTCTGATAATATTTTTGAGGTTTTCACGGATATTTTCTTCACAGATGTCAAAGAGTTTGCGGATTACCGTGTCGTGACATTGCAAATACCAACGTTTCGTGAACCTTTACTTTAAATTTCTTATAGTGAAATCTTACTAAGAAAGTGAAAATACAACCACCCTTGAAAAAAAGTAAAAATATTTCACTTTTTGAAAAAAGAGTGACAATTTTCACTCTTATTAGAATAAATTTTCATTTCAAAGGAGTGAAATCTCATTCCAAAAAGAGATTTCACTCTAAAAATCGTCACTTTTTTCCAAAAAATGAAATATTTTCATTTTTTTCAAGGGTGGTTGTACTTTCATTCTCTTGGAATGAAATTTCACTGTGTGTCGTTCACTTCATCAGAACAAGAAACACTGATATTTCTAACTATAATATATATATATATATATATGTGTGTGTGTGTGCGTGTGTGTGTGTGTGCGTGCGTGTGTGTGCGTGTGTGTGTTACAACTGAACTAATATACACTTTCTATACTTAAAATAAAATAGGTAAATGTTTGAAATTTGATAAAAGTGAAAAGACACAAGTTCTTAATATATTACTATACTTAATATAGCCTAGTGTAATAATAAAAAAACCTTATGTATCTTATACATTTTTTTTTTCGCGGATATATCACGATGTATAGTGTGCGAAACATTCTCCGAAGATCAGGGCAACAGGAGAGACCGAAGAAAACACATCCTGTCGCATATGCATCCGTCACAGACTCCTGTTTGCTTTTCTCTTCCCGAGAAGAGCAAAGACAAACTTTCCCAACATGTCTTTCATCTAACAAAAAAAATAATCGTTCGCGAAAAACCGGAGATTACAGTACACGTTTTCCCACATCCCGATATACCGTCCTAAGCATGCGATATTATTTTCAACACAATGCACAGGATGCTCAATTATCGCGCGGGTGGAAGGTCGCTCTAATGCGGAATCGTGTCCATTGGAATCGCGTAAATCATCCACGACAGTGGCTTGTTGCGGTCGCAGAACACGATCGAACGCCTGTTTTTGCTTATGGTATTCGCTCATGGAGCTCGTGCGTGGTTTTGTGCACGCGAATGGACTCCGCGTTCTCGATTATGCGACCTGATGATCATCTTGCTCTCTTGTGCGATGCCACGTTGAATTGTACAACCAGATCACGTGCGATAAATAGATAGCCTCGACTAGAGTTCTAGATTTACAAGAGTAGCACAAACGATTATGTTTGTCCTAATAACTATATGATATAACTATATAACATTAAATAATTACTGTAAGAGCTTAATGGACGATAAATCAATTAGGTAAAAAATAGCGGTTGAAATAAGAAAAACAATCAATAGGAAAATGATGGATTATCAATATTTTCCAAATAAAAGTAAGGCGCTACCTTTGTAAATAGAAAATTCTACCTGCAATACTCTTATGTTCGAGAGCAATATCGGGATATTTTTGCAAATAGATTATACATTGCAATCAAAATTAGGGCAGTACAAAAAAGATCCTTATTCCTCTTCATCAAATTATCATTTAATAAAAATCCTTTTTCAGTTACGCGTGATATTCAGATTGTAAAAGAATGTATTAATCTTGAAGACATTTGGATTCTTAAAAATGCTTCGCATCATCAAAAAAAATTTTCAAGACTTTTCTCTTCCCAAATTATTTAAAAGCAAAAATATTTATTTGTACCATATTACATAACAAATAAATAATTCATAAAAACATTTTGACAATTTCAAAACGTTTAATCTGAAAGTAATCATTTCATTTTTTTTTAAATGACCCACCTGGAATACTTTGTACTCAAATTAAAAATTACTGTGTTAATTATATATTGTGTATTATCATTTTTTTTCCGATTTGTTAGTATTTAAGAATATTATAAATACGAATTATTTATTCATAATTTTCTGAAAAAAGTAAAAACCACAAATATTAAAAAGAAATTATTATATTATAACAAATATTAAACAAACGGAATAAATACATTAAATAGTTTATGACAGTATTTCTAAAAAAAATAAAGAATAATTAATAGTTAAAAAAAATTGAAAAAAATTAATTAATAAAATATCTTTTAATTTCAGTTCGATGAAATTGCATGTTTAATAGTTCGTAAAAAATAGCTATAATATTAAAAGAGAAAGCAAATACATGTGACATTAAACAATGTTGATTTTATAATAATTCACATTTTCTCGCCGTTGAAATGTAAAAATATCCTAGGTGATTATTCCTGGGGCTAAAAATCTCTGTTTCTCTTTCTCTCTCTACATAATATTATTTTTATTTATATTATTATATTTACGATAATTTACATTGCAAAGTTATTATTATGTTAACACAATAAAAGTGTTTACACAAAAAAAGTTTTTACCACATAATAAAACTTTTTTTTTACCTTTGATAAAATCCATTTGAAATATTTCAAAGAAATTATAATTCTGTAAGTTCTTATTACATTATAACTTTTGTTACCGAATCGTGATGACAACAAACGAAAGATGATGATGCTCTATGTTATTAAGAAAATTTTAAGTACATCAAAATACATGCTATCTATATAAGACTGTACGGATTTAATTTATACATCCACAGATATAATAATATAGGCTGCAATAATATTTTATTTCAAAATTCATAATGGCTAATGGGAACGAAAAAGTTAATTAATGATTTAATTGTAATAAAGTTAATTGTAAAGAGAATTCTGTTACTGAAAGCGTCATGATGTTCCGCTCTTGCATCTAAGATGCCGAAAATTTATGTAAATTGTTGCCTTGAGGCTTACAACCGTTAAGACGCCACGTTGCCGTGACGAAGAAAAAGCGAATCGTATTTCTGTCCTCTTTCCAGGGCGAGCACTCCGATTACTTGGAAGACTTTTACGGCGCGTTGTAACGCGACGACGGCTGAGTGAAGCGATTCGGTGCGGGTCGGCTGGCGGTTCGATAAGACAATTAGTCCGGAAACAATTGCAGAACTCGCGGGAGTTATACAGCTGCAGTTTCACCCGCCGCTAATGAACCAAGAATGCGTAAGTGTTTCCATTATGGCGGTTGAACACGCCCACGCGAATGCAGCCAAATGTTCTCGATTCGCATAAATGCAGCTACGTTGTCACTGCAATTAAAGTATATACAAGAAACAAATACATGTACATAATTTCGCTTTCAAGCTTAACTATCTCGTTATTGCATTGATTTCATAATTAATGTGAATATTTTATGTAAATAAAATATTTTCATTTATTTCACCGCATTATTACGATGTACGTGTAACAGAGATATATTATTTCACAGTCATGAAGTTCCAACTTCAATTATAAAGAGCCACGTCTGCGTATCTTCCATTAGCGGCACAATAAAGCCTGTGCTTGCGCTCTCGATTTCGGAAACTTCGTCATTGTTCCCGTTTTCCGATGCTGTGACGATATATATCTCTCTTTCTGCTAATCCTGTTTTTTTCTAGACCCATTTCAACTAAGTGGCCCTCCAATCGCCAGGATCCATACTCGTTGTATTCCATTTCGCTTCGCGTCTCATTCGATCGATTATCGAACGTTTCCAATCATTCGTTATCTCGTCATCCATAATTAACAAACAATCTACATCAAACCAATAAATTCATGCCGCAGAAATGTTAACCGCGTAAGAATAGCTCTGTTCCCTCCGTGAAGAAGGCAGAGCCGAGCGAAATGGTGAAGAAGAGCAACTGCAAAGTCGCGTGCAGGTTGCTGTTGACTGCGCACGCGATGCATTGAGCTTATGGTATCGATTTCTATCGCTACATATAACTAAAGATTGTTTTGAAATCGAACGAATCACCTGTTTGAACGAAGTGCATTTCACGTGATTATGATTGATCTTTAAATAAATCCGCGAATACATTACCCTTATTTTATTTTTCTCTTCATATCGCATTCTTACTTCTAAAGAGACAAGAGAGAGAGAGAGAGAGAGAGAGAGAGAGAGAGAGAGAGAGAAATAAGTAGAAAACATCATATTCAGTCAAGACACAGTGTCTAATAATATTTTCTATGAATTTATATAATTTCCAGTTCAAGCAATGTGTTTTAAGATAAAAAATTTTAAATATCATGACTCTCTAATTTAAATAATAAAAAAAAATAGAAGGGCTCGAGAGAATAGGCGCTGTTCAAAATGCGCTAGTTATTAAAAAAAAAAAATCTCTCAATATACAAGTTAAATTTATTGAAGAGATGGAAGAACATAATAATCGTTAAACGATAATAATTTCGTACGTATTAGTAATTTCGGTTAGTCTACCTTTCTAACTTTCAACGATAATAGACGCAAAAATTATTTAGTGTTACCTGCGCATATAATAAAAATTCGGAAGATGTGTTTTAAGTATATAATATAATCGGTGCACAGTTTGCTGGAAATTGTATAAATAAAATATAAATTGTACAGAAAATATTTTAAAATATTATAAAGATTCGCTTTAATTTCATATGGAGTTTTTTATTTATTTGTGTTTAACATTTCATTAATTGATTTTCACTTAATATTATTAAAATTAAATTTCTCAAAAATGGGAAAAACTATGTTTCAACTTGACAGAAAATTATTGACTAATCAAATAATATCGTGACAAAAAGAATATATTCTTAATCTGAATAAATGTCATTTTCATATTCAGAATCATCCTTTTTAAGTTGTAGCATTTCAATAATTATTTAATGTTAAGTTAATCACTTTTGATAATCGGTAGAATAATATTTATCTAATTTATGATAATAACTAAAAAATTATTTTGTCACATTTTTGAAGTAGATAAATAATTTTCCTCATTATGGAATTTAACTAGTTTATACGAATACGTATAGGATTAAAACACAAATAGTCATGTAAATTATTATATCATAATTATCGATATAATTATCAATATTATTATAACAAATCATCACGATTTCAAAGAGAAAATAGATAGACTGACATTATCTTGCAATAAAACATTTAAGGCTCATATTATTTTCACGAGAAGAGAGAAAGTAAGAGAGAGAAAGAGAGAGAGAGAGAGAGAGGGGGGGGGGAGGATGCGAAAGATATAAAATAACTACCGCAGCGCGAAATTTATCGAGATCGCCTGTCTCGAAGGATATTCGGAGAACTTCTTGGCACGAACGGTAAGTACTTGGCGCATATCCCGTCTAAGGGAAGACACGCGCGGTCTCGAGGAGCAGACGTAAATGCAACGTCTGACTGCACCTCCCGTCGACTGGCACGCGAATCAGGATAACGCGAGTTCTCGTGATCAGAGGTAAGAGGAAAAGAGAGAGAAAGAGAGACAAGCGAGCCATTAGAAGCGCGTATTACGCGAAAAGCCGCACGATCTGAATTCTCCCGCGACTCGGAGCGGCGATACGGACGGACGTTCGCGTGAACATATGCACGCGATCTCGTACGCGCGCGAAGTTCGTAAAGGGTGGAGAGAAGCGACTGCTGATGACGATCGACCCCCGGGTGCAGTAAACAACGAAGGGTGTAATGGAATTAGCCCGGTCTTCTTCTTGGTGGTTGACCGTGTGCGCGGAGGCGTGATATGGCCGGTCTTCGACCCGTCGCTGCCTGTCCAGGATCACGTCGACCCCGCGCGTTCAATGTGTGTGTGTTGGCACGTTGGTCAATCCTTTGTGTGGCGCGCGTTACATATCTACGACGAGGCTCCTTCCAGTATATATATATATATATATATATATATATATATTGATCCCAGAC
>NW_017259557.1:277769-285222 GCF_001594045.1 Atta colombica
CGTCACCAATTATTTCAACCTTTCAAAAATTAATCTGACTAACGCTATTTTTTATAAATTTCTTAATTTTATCAATTTTCTTAATTTTATCAATTTTCTTTTTTAGAAAAAACATTTTGTTACATTACATAAATTATTATTTAAACGTAGTTCCATTAAAAATCCATTATTTTTCATCAATTATAAAATGTTTCGAAATAAAGTAATATTGATTTCGTCACATAAAAGAAATAATTGATTAAAATTTTTATATTAAAACTATTTTTTCAAACAAGTGATCAACAATAAAAACATCTTTTAATATGTAGTTTGATATTTATAAAATTAAAAAATTGCATTCATTACATTTTTAAACTAAAACAAAATACGTTTCTCACAAATAATATTACAATTTAAAATATAAATAAAAATAATGTTTGATGCATTATAGATTTTATTTTATTATAGATTTTCACCCTAAGACAAAGCATGATTTTTGCAAACAAAATCAATAAATCAGCAACAAATGAATACTAAGTTTATATTTAAATTTTATTCGATTGTACTACAATAACAATTCGATTGTACTACTGTGCTAGTTAAAGAAATGTTTCATTATTATTATAATTATGTAATCTAAAGTTTCCCAAAATACGAATCTACTGATGAATAACTTAAAATGAATGTGTATGCACGTGCGTGCGCATTGTGATATATTCGCATGCATAAAAATGATCTATTTTCGAACAATATAATTAGTTTTACTGCTTAATTGTCCTTCTTCCTATTCTTGAATTTTAATGACAATTCCCCTAGCAAACTAGAGTAATAATCTTCAATTACATAAGCTATTATTACTATAATCAAAGTGCGACATTTATGAACAACAAATAAAGCGACAAGTTCTTTCATCATACTAAATTTTACAGAATTGGCGTCGGAAGATCTATGCTCGAATGAAAGTAATATTCTCTCGGATTATAATCGGAAGTGACAAAACGAACAACGCTCATCTTTCGAAGAGTTCCGTGCAATAATAGACGACGCTACGGATGTGTCTCGATCAGTTTTTGATTACGATAGATTACGCGCATAAGATAAATCACACCATACGTACGTATCAAGATTATCGCGCAAAACGGCGAGATATTTTCGTCATGGCGTGAAGGCGTAGTGTGATTTACATTATAGACAGTGCATAATAAATTGATCCGCGCGCGCCAACGAACATTATCAATCGCATAACGGGATATACGATGCGAGATTTCGCTTCGGCGAAATGTTCTACCGGTGGGGTAACGGTAATCAATGGAGCCATCCCATTCGTCCTTAATTCCGGAGGTCAAGTGTCGGAGGTGCGCTTGCGAGTCGCAGCAAAGTTATCAGAATTTCAAGAATGAAGATAACGCGCCGCGAAAATCGCGTTCGTTGCTCGAGGCTCGAATTATTAGCGAGATACGAGCTTCTTAAGTTTCGCCAATGTAAGATTAATTTTAATCTCAGTTACAACTTATTGTCTATTTTTTCTATTTCTTAGAATTACATAAAGATAAAGAGTAAATTAAAGTTAATATTACACATTAAGACAAATGTTTAGTGTGTATAATATCATTTATTTTGTTGATATATGACAACGAAAATTTACTTTTTCATTTAAAAAAATTGTGTTGTTCTAATTTTGAGAAAGAAAGAAAGTTTTTGTTGGTCACACATCAACGAAATAAATGATTATATCAAACATTCCTCCCAGAGCATTGGTGGAACTGAGTCTTAGATTAATAGCGGAGTTCGATTAATCGAGCGATTGCTGTCGCTAATCCAGCGATGTACAGAAAGAGAAACCAGTAGATCGCGCTTGCAAGAAAACGTGAGAGATCGGTAGCGAATGCAGTCTCAATTAAGTGAATCACCTGGTCTTCGTCGCATTTCGAGATTTATGTGCAATATTCTGCGCCCGCCTGGAGTACCCGACGTAATTAAATTCCTGCGATTATTCATCGTCGTTTCGTTGGCAAACCTTCCCCATGCCAATTATTCGCGATTTTCTGGATGACAGCCAAGATACACGTCGATTAGACTAGAACCGATACACGGGACTTCGGGATGATATTTCCGATTTGGTAGATAAATACGGGATGTTACAAAACCTTCGACCTTAATTGGATGACAAATGGCGCAAATAGGTATCGGAATGCTATTGTAATTTCATCATGCAATGTAACGTTCACTCGATTGTTTAATGTTTCGTATCGGATAACTTGCAGCACAAACACGCAATAAATTACGAAAGAGTGAATTTACGGTTCAAATTGTACCATTTGATCGTATTTATCAACCACGCGACATCATTTCACGTACGCAGACGTGCTGCCAGCGTCGTTATTACGCGGGCATATAACATAATTGAATCACAGAATTAACGTTCAAGACACGCGTAGCAAAGCACGTTATTTGATTCTTTTCAACAGCGAGTCCGCGGTCTCGAGAGAAGAAAGCGGACCCCTCGCAGACCCTATCGATTAATCGTCGAAACGATAAACGCACACGTATGCGTGTAGTTGTGCAAAGGGCAGTACCGGCCGACCCGATTTTTCCGATACATTCGTGAGAGAATCACCGGTTGGTTCTCGACCGAATCAACCTTTATTGTTCACGATTAAACCCGTTACGCTTAATTACTTTCTTCCAGGATCATCGTAAAGCACAAAAAAGAGAGTCGAGATGGAGATCAGACCATATGGCTTTAAACAGTAATGAATCTCGTAATAAAATCTTCGCACACGTAATCTTCATTATAATTGGGGAATTTCGAAATATGACGAAATCGATGTGAAAAATTAAAACTTACTTTTTTGTTGTGACACTTTAAATTCTTCAATTAATAAAGTTAAATTATACATCCGTTATTTTTATTTATATCCAATTTGAGTTATTTTTATCATTTTGTAGATTGCCATTAAAAAATAAAGATAACTTTCAAATTTTCTAAATGTCTCCTCTTAAAAAACAATGTTTACCATCATATGATGTAACTTTCGATATCAAACAATTTTTATTTCAAGCATTTCTTTCAAAAATCTACAAAACTGTGAGTGTTATTCGGGCAACCGATTTTGAGTGACTCACCTTGTAGAATTGTTCAATTATGTCATTAATTCAACTAAAACAGTGTAATTAAACAATTTAATCCAAGAAATATATTAATTTGAAATTTAGCTCATTATTTACTATGTGCGTAATGTTAATATCAACTATTTATTTTGAAATTAAATAATTCGACTACAGAAGTAGGTTAATTAGATTGCTGTTTTCTTAACCATATGTTTTGTATTAAAACAATACATTTTGACATACTTTAGAAGTTTAAAATAATAGAATGTTATTTAACTTAAGGAATTAGCCCAAATTTGATCTTTTCGTAATAGTCAGGAGACATGTTTCTGTGTTTTCGGCGAAAATAATAAGGCGGATAAATAATAAAGTGGAAAAAATTATTCCAATTATTAGCAGTCGGTTAACTATGTCCGTTCTAGATCACGTTTGAAGTGCTATTACAGAAAGAGAGAGAGAGAGAGAGAGCCAAGAGCATCGACGTTATTGTTGTGAACAACATTTATGAGGCCTTAATTAAATGGTTTAATTAAATAGGCGTGTTTAATTAAAAACACATCACCGGCCACTTCGTGGCTCATAGTGCTTTCTAGACGAGATTGTGCAACACGCCGCAACAAAAGCATGCTAAATAAGCCAGGACGGCGTCCGTTATGTGGAGAAAAGCGTTTCATCCATACATAAATTATACTCTCGTGAAAAAGGCTAATTACGCGAAAATTTCGGAACATTTACCATGCTCGAAATTAATATCGCTACAACGATATTACTCGCGATAACAGGTCGATTTGCTCGTTGTGACGGTTTAACGCTAATCAAAACATGGTCGTATGCCACGATTACACTTTATATACTGCCTGTATTATCTCGTTGCTATAAATCTTATCCCAATGGTTTTTAAATCATTTCTTTCGCAATTATGCAATTCATTTCTGTTAAATTCTGCGTATATATTTATTTACACGTTCATGATAAAATAGTAAAGCCTTACATGATTTATGAGATATATTTTAAGAATCATTGCCGTATCCAAGAATATATTATGCATAAAATGGGAATTTTATTGGTAATTTAATCACAGTGGCAATTCTTTTCCTTTTCAGCCTCATTTTATTCCGCACTCTCGCACCTCCATGAAACAACCGCACTAAATAAAGCACGCACTTAGCAGGCGATTAAAGCTACTTTAACGTCATCGACGATAATCTCTAAAAAAAGAGACTGAAGGAGCATCGTCAAGAATACCTTCTGATTTTCCGCTACCATATTTCACGTCACCCTCACTCACTTCCGCTTCCACTGCGATTCGCATTTTCCTACAAGATCATCTTGTAACGTCACCGTCTCGGAACATTTCCAAGCGCATAAAAGGCGAGACGCCGGCGATCACTGAAAAGTAGCTATTGCTGTGGAATGGCGAAATTATAAGTCTGGCATTGGCTGGGCTCACTCATGCATGACATCATGTATGAACAAATTTCTCTTACTTTCAAATGTTTAAAATTTAACATCCTCTTTTTACTCCGAGCAGTCGGATTAGCATCCGTTAATGTTACATAGTAAAACATTCTGTACTTATGTTAAAATTAGTTCTTGTTACAACTTTTGCGTTGAATTTTTAATATATCCGAGTGTTAATTTAACAATGTGTTATTTGAATATTTCGTATTAAATCAATGCTCAACGTTTCTTAATGTTAAAATAACATATTTTATGAATAAGTAATGAATAATATAAGAATAATGTATTTGAAAATGTGAATTTAAGATAAATGAATAAAATGTATTTGCGTTACTTTTTCAATACATATATTCATGTTAAATTTAACAAAAATTTTCCAACTGTGTATGTGATCTTTAGTTCCTATTTACAAAATTCTATATATTTATGTTAAGATTTTATTATTATTCTAAAATTTCTCGATTTCTTTTAACAGAATGAAATCTTTTTGAGTTTTCAGTTATAATCTTATCATCAATTAAATTAATAAACATGAAAACATGCAATCAAAAATAGATACAAAATTTTAACTATAATGTTTTTTTGGAGTATATCCATATGCAAATCCGATATTTTCAAATCAAATAAAACGCGTCACTTTATTAAAAAAATTTTTTTTTGCAGTACAAGATTATTATAAAAGTATTTCAGAAAATTAAGCTTTGTGTAGGTTTTTTTTTGTAATACATCAAATATATATTTCAAATTGATTATTCCTTACTTAATGTGTTTCATGATGTAAATACATAATACAATAGTGTGCATCTTTCTCCTTTCACCGATTGATCCACTGCTCTTCTCTTCCTTCGGCGAGAACAGCGGAGTATCGGATTTACTTATGCATTTAGTTTACGCCGTTATGTCTGGATTACCAACTTTATGCCACAACGGCGGCGCCCGCGTATTCCAACTTCACTGGATAATCCAAAGCCCCTAGCATCGTCGTCTTGCAGCAGCAGCAGCAGCAGCAACAGCAGCAGCAGCAGCAGCAACAGCAGCAGCAGCAGCAGCAGTAACAGTGCAACGAATTAACGGAACGCTTGAATATAAACTAGTCGAGCGATTCGAAATGGTCCGCTTCTAGCCGATTGCGGACGTTTTTCGCGACGAGGAGGCTCACCACCGTTATATACTCGTTACTTTAGCAGCGAAGTTTCTTCGAAAAGAGAGTTAATGTTTCCCTCGATATCTTTATGCGACCGGCACTTTTAACGGTTTGCGCGACCCGATGATGTCGATCGGCGTTTCCGGTGTTACGCTATTTATGCGATCAACAACGGTCGGCACTCAGCGTATATTATGCCTCACATAATACACAGATTATGGGCTGATAGTATCAGTAAATAGCCTATAAATGAGGAAGTTCCGAATGAAGAAATAAATGACCGGAATATTTTAATATATGTATAGATATTTTATACGGATTTTCAGCGGATCGTTAACGATAAATTTTCATTAATATGTACGGATAATTGAATGTATCGAAGCTCGTCGTGCTTTATTGAACTCGAGATTATTAGATGTATTTAATAGTTTATTCAATCTTTTTGTTTATGTAATAATTTATGCGCCCTATAGGCACGAATATACCATAAAACCGATTATGGTATTTATTTCCACTTTAATGTAATTGCGTCACACGAATATTAATCCAGTGTATGTAATTATGTAAGATAAAATATAAAGCAGAATTAATACTATAACGAGATATATTTACGAGAGATATCTATGAGTAAAATTATGAAATAAAAAATCATTATTTGCTTTATGTAGACGTTAAATAATAATTTTAAAATTAATAAGTTAAAAATACGAATAATCTTTTTTAATTATTTAAAATATATAAAAAGAAGTTCTGTTAAAATATCTACAAATTTTGCTAAATACAAATTTAAAAATAATTGTATCGATCCGGGCTATACCAAAATAATTATGTAGGATGTTCAACGTGATAGTTAAAATATCAAAATTTTTTGCAGCATTACTCATTATATTTCAGTTTCCTAATAATAATTATTTTAATGATTCGTTAAAATTATTTTCAGGTAGGTATGTAGTTAAATTTTTAGATACCTCAACAAAATTCTTTCTGTGTAATTATTTCAGAAATGTCTTCAAAGCAAACTTGACGCTTTTGCTAAATTTTCGTAACGATATTCGCAGATGTTTAACATATTAAATTTTTTTGTGATACTTTTATCTTGATAGTATGTTCTGTATAAGTATATATGGTAGAATTAACTTCAAAATAAAAGAAGAAGCGAGCTACTTCTATAAAAATTACTGGTATGGAAAATCCTCATTTTAAATAAAGATAGCATACATGAGCTCACTACGAAAACAAAAAAAATTGTTGTAAAATTGGTTGTAAAATTTTACATTTGGTATTATACAGCATATCTCAGACAATTTTTGTATATATTTGCTTTGTGTAATATATATAAACATAAAAAAAAGAAAAAAATACACGTGTTAGATATTTTAGAAAAACTAAAAATATTAAGTTGTGAAGTAATATTTTATACACAACAGGATTAATTTTGAAGGCTAAACTTAAGTCAAAATTCTTTGACAAGTAACAAAAAGAAGAACATCTTCAATTTTTGTAACGAAATTTTTGATAGATTTGAAAAGAGTTAATAACTTTTGCATTAAATTTTTTTTTCTATACCATAACGTAACATGGTAAATTTTATAATTATTGAAGATGCAGGGCTATACATTTATAAAAATGAATTTTATTTCTTCAACAAAAAAATCCTAAGTGAGTTGAATACATAGCTTACATTTAAACGAGAATTCGTATTTTCAGAGAGATATATATTTCTATACGTGTATATATATATATATATATATATATATA
>NW_017259557.1:285322-296283 GCF_001594045.1 Atta colombica
AATGTGTGTGTGTGTATATATATATATATATACGTATATATATTTTATACGTATATTCTATACGTATATTCTATATTTCGAACTTGCATTATAATCGTATCAAAATTCTCGATGTATGAGATCGCTGGTCTTCATATTTCTGGCTGTGTACATTCATGTGGCTTCCATTTTACTCGGTATATTTCATCACGCGCAAAAGGCTAAAATCTCGTATGTCCCGTCGATATATAATGTTACGCTTTGCATTCTCCGAATTTGCCCAACTAAAATAGCACAAAGCGAATCTCATCAGGTTTACCTCGTGAAAAGCCTCTCGTTTTCAATTGTCTACTCTAAAAGCTATCGGTATACCTCGAACATTTTCATTGGTGCTAAAATTGTCTGCAAATTGGTAAAGAGCTGCCACGACTGTATTAAAGAATACAAATTTTACCTCAGAAAATAAAGTACTTCAAGCGCTCGTTCGATACGGCTGTCTTAAAGCATCGTTCTCAGCTGCAGATTCGCTCAATCGCCGACGCTCGCAATTTTTTCGCGAAAGCGCCACTCGCACGGCGCTACAGACTTGAAAAAGATGCATGGCAGATGGTAGAGAATCGACGGGCCAAAACGATTCGTGGCGAACGGGGTACGCCATGGTTTCACGCTCCATTTGATCGACGCCGGCCAGCGAGCCGACGTTCGCGAAAAAAGGGCTGCGGGAGTGAGGAATTAAAAGGCGATCTCTCACGCAGCGATCGCTCATTGTCCGAAGCTACGGCATCGACGACAGACGACCGGGGCCCTTTTCACTTCAGCCTCTCTTTCTCTCTATCTCTCCTGACATCGGTGATTATTGTCCGGCGCATAACGCCGTGGAGACCGCGAGAGGACACAATACTCGAGAAACACGGCGGAACGGACGAGCCGCCGTGAGTGTGGAGGTGTCAATGTCCCGGCGGAGCATCCTCGAAAACGCAGTTGTCAATTGTCACAAGCGGTAAAATGGCGCTATAAATCGAAAAATTTTCTGTTAACAAAAAATTGTATAACGACTCGTATTAAAAATAAAAAGGATAATAAAACGAGCAATCATACAAACGATTAAAATGTATATATTTAACTTTCCGCCGGAAACATGACTTTTAACTCCACTAGCAATAGGAGTCTTCGCTAAACAGAGCAAGTTTTTTGTTATTACTTGCTGAACTTTAACAATGAATTTTTACTATTATAGAAATCAACAATAGAATTGTATTTTACTTATTAGGTGTACAACTTTGCTTCCGCCGTTTTTTTCCGAAATTCGAGGCTTTATTGTAAAAAACTGGTTATACATTTATGATTCAAAGTATTGTCCATCGCTGGCCACTACTTTCTCCCATCTTTCGGGTAGCGTACGAATCCCGCGTCGAAAAAACTGGTCATCTTTTGAGGCTATCCACGAATCGATCCAATTTTTTACTTCTTCATAAGACCGGAAGTGCTGGTCAGCCAGGTCGTGTGCCATTGATCGAAACAAGTGATAGTCAGAGGGAGCAACGTCTGGAGAATACGGCGGGTGGGGTAGGACTTCCCATTTCAACGTTTCCAAGTATGTCTTGACCACTTTCGCAACATAGGGTCGAGCATTGTCATGCTGCAAAATCACTTTATCGTGTCTCTCGTTGTATTGCGGCCGTTTGTCTTTCAATGCTCGGCTCAAACGCATCAATTGCGTTCGATACCGATCGCCTGTGATTGTTTCAGTCGGTTTTAACAGTTCATAATACACTACGCCGAGCTGGTCCCACCAAATACAGAGCATGACCTTGGAGCCGTGAATATTCGGTTTGGCCGTCGACGTGGAAGCATGGCCGGAAACTACCCCCGATTTTCTGCGCTTGGGATTATCGTAATGAACCCATTTTTCGTCCCCAGTCACAATGCGATGCAGAAATCCCTTCCGTCTTTGCCTTTCAAGCAGCTGTTCACAAGCAAACAAACGCCGTTCAACATCTCTCGGCTTCAATTCGTACGGCACCCAATTTCCTTGCTTCTGAATCATTCCCATTGCTTTGAGGCGTTTTGAAATGGCTTGTTGAGTCACTCCCAATGATCGTGCCAATTCTTCTTGATTTTGACACGAGTCTTGCTCAAGTAATGCCTCCAATTCTGCATCTTCAAAAACCTTCTCTCTTCCACCGCTATGCCGATCTTCGACGTCAAAATCACCGTTCTTGAAGCGTTGAAACCACTCACGACACGTTCTTTCACTAATAGTGGACTCACTATAAGTATTTGAGAGCATTCGATGAGCCTTAGCAGATTTCTTCATATTGAAGCAAAAAATTAAAACCTCCCGCAAATGACGAGAATTTGGCTCATAAACTGACATTTTCAATCGAGAATAACTTTATGATGCAGACACAAATCGACTAATGTTTCTATGGGGTTATGTTGACAGATGTCCAAGTTTATTATATGACGTCTATGATCTATTTATTTCGACCACCACTTACCGCTAAAACCATCTATAGGAAAACGGCGGAAGCAAAGTTATACACCTAATATTTCTTACAGATTTTTAAATTTGTCTATCAAAATATCAATGACGCTTTTAAAAATCTTAGTTGCAGAGAGTTAAATTACAAAAATCAAAGCAGGACATTTCGATTTTAATTGAGTCTTATACTTTAGCCACAAATATAATTCTAATAAATACTAATCATCAAATATATCAAATAAATTTTTTCTTCTAATTTATTAAAAGCTATTTTTGAGTCAGAGATTAAAACAACAATCAAATAACTGTACTGTGTAATTACAAGAACTCAGATGTAGCAAACATCCACAAGGCTGGTAATTTTGTTCAAGAAAGTGTAGTTGCAGTGCAATCTCTTTGTGTAGCGGCAATCTCTTTCAGCGACTGAAGGGAAGCGAGAGATCGGAACTGTACGATCGCTCTCGTCAGTGATCAAACAACGGATTGCCGAGTCGTTTCGTACGCGATGTCGATCGCGGATTAGAAAGCGCGATCCGCCCTAATGCGCGGAGGCATCGCCGCGGAAAATAGCCAAGAGCGAGCAAAGTACTGCCCCGCGTGGGCATCGTTAACCAGACAATATATAATTTGCACATCCGACAGCTTGGCCCGCTTGATAATATTATTATCGTCATATGGTAGAAGTACCGTTGCACCGAAGAGAAAAGCACGTTGTGAGGTTTCAGAAGGAAGCGATATTGCAAAGCCAAGCTTAGAGACATTCAAAGTGAGAGTTCGGGCCGATGTAACGCACGACTGATCTCGTTGCTGTAATTGACTCGGTACTCTTCGATAAGTTAATGATGAGGCGCTAGATTTCTCCTCCGCTTCTAATTTATAGCTATACGATCTATAATTATTATATAATTACTGCTTATCATTATAGGAGAGACTATGATATCTACATTGAAAAAAAAGATTGGCTGCTGCAGCAAATTAGATGGTAAAATATGGCACAGCATTTTTAATCGGCTGTAACAGCCAATTTTTGATTGCATTAGCATCGCAATGTCAGTATAGGATTTCGATAGGCTAACATAACCAAAAATTGGCTGTTGCAACCAATTAAAAATGCTATGCCATATTTTATCTATCTAATTTGCTGCAGCAGCTAATCTTTTCTTTCAGTATACATGCTAGTGCATTGCTAGTAGCACTCTCTACATTTTTCAAATACCTATACATTGTTTCGAAAGGAAATGAAGCTGTCTACTGTAAGATGATAAGGTAAAATAGAGGAATTTTCTTTGCTATAGGAAAGATTTCTTATTCTTCCACTTCTGAGATAACATATTTGTTGTTATCGGATCAAGAGAAAGATCAGGATATTGTATACAAGACACATAAGGAGATTTATTTGTCGAATAAATAGTCATGTTGTTCATTTCACAATCACTGGTTTTATTCAACATGAAAAACGATCCGAAAACACCCAAAATTACAAAAGTCGGACGCGTAAACATATAACATTAAAGGTAATACGATAAAAAGAATAATTCTTAGGTTGCAGCCGAACGTGTTTCGCGTGACGATGTTCTCTTGAGATTAAAGATGTATCTTGTACAAAATTTAGAGAACGACTTATACCGGAATGGCCGTACTCCGGTTTCGCAAGATTTCATGCTTCGTTTCCGCTTGGAGTATCGCTTCAGATTTGACAGAGCTCTCGTGAGCTCTCGTGAAGAGCAAGGAAAAGATTCATTTTTTTCTATTGATTCCTTACACTATAGACTCCTCTACATACTTGAATCAATGCTGTTCGACAATCAAGCTTAAAAATCAAGCTTAAAAAAATTCACATGAGAAGGAAGAACGTGTAATAAAATAGCGATCCAATATATTGTTGAGGTCGAGAACCGACGTTTCGTCTAAGATATTTCAAGATTCATCCGACGATAAGTCAGCTTTATCTTCGTTGCGTGAGAAATACAATAAGGATCGTTGGGATATCCGTGGACCAAGCAGACGCAGCCGGACGAGACCGATCTTACTAAGGATATGCTGACGCGCGATGATTGCGCGATTTCTCCCAGGGCGATAAAGGGCGCCGGCGGACCCGTCGCTGACGTCTCAACGAATCGATTCGACCACAGCGAAATCATTTAACGGATCGATTGGAGGACTAATTGATTCATCATTTCTCGGTCGAAATTTACGTACACAGCTGTAGATGAGTAGCCGTAAGATGCGTATGAACGTACTGCCTCTCTCTTTCTCTCTCTCTCTCTCTCTCTCTCTCTCTCTCTCTCTCTCTCTTGCAATCAGTAGATTTTCTTTCTTAAATACATAATTATTCGTAATTATTCGTAATTATATACATAACTGTTATAATTCTTATTTTCTTCCTTAACCTTTTCATTTTCTATTTTAATTTTATTACTTTTACTGTATTATTTTTACATAATCAGTTTTTTTATTAGGTATACAATTTCTGTGCTGTTATTCTGTGTGTTATGCTTCACGTTTGAGAAGATGATTATCCTAGAACGCTCAATAAACAATTTTTCTTTCTTTTCATCTCTCTCTCTCTCTCTCTCATGACACAAGACTATTTTTAATGAGAGTTGTTTCGAGCATAAAAATATTGTTTCAGCTTTAAATAAAAATTTAAAAAAGAAAAAAAAAGGATAAATCGTCAATGCGAAAACACACTTTCAGCTGGCTACGTGTGCGGGCTCGCTGCCTGTTTCGCTGACGGCGCATAACGGACGGCGCGGAAGCAAATTATTCCGCGGGATTAAGGCGAACGGATGAGAGGAGGTAGGACACGCGAGCGACGGCGTAATTGGATATACTCAGATCGCTCGGCAGCTAATCAGCATTAGTCACTTTGCGTCGCGCGGTGGAAAGTGCTATGACAAATCGTGGTTGCGCGCCTACGTGCGTTTCTTCAACACCTCTCGTCGTGTAACGAGATTTCCACGGGCCCGGGGACTGTTGCTTGCAACAAACCGTGGGAAGATAATTAAATCACTGCGCGTGTTTTGCTACAACGGAATTTGGGACATCGGAATTTCTTTATCGCGCGAAACACGATTCGGGTGTGCACGCAAAGTGCATCTAAAGTATCTCGTTCTACAATTCATCGAGAAACGATTTCACGGAAGAAGCGTAAAACTATCGATAATTACTCGGAGGAAATTCTCCGATCACACTTCGCCTTCGACGTGTTTTAATCCGGCTCGATTCGTAACATGAGACGTCCACCACTCCCTTTTTGTGATCCTTTAATCCGTCCGATCGAGGGCTCGTGTATCTTAATCCCAGGACCTGGGTCCCTTTATCGTGTCCGATCCATCGGCGCCATTATCAATGAGCCCTCGAATTATATTTCCAATGTTTCCATTCCGTTACGATGAGGGCGGTGGTGCAAAGAGCATCGAAGTGAAATCAAGTTGCAGTCGTAAATGTAACAAAGATTACAGCGCAGCGATTGTGATTCAATAACGTTCGATCTGTTCCTCGTTAATCGAATTTATTATGGAATGTTCTTAATGGCAGAACGAAAAGCGTCGCCGTTTAGTCGCGCTCTTTCATTCTTTTTCTTCCTCGTCTCTGGAAGAAGAACGAGCGGGTGTCAGCTGGAAGAGAAATGCTCAAGACTACTTAGCTTAGTTGTTCAGAGATACAAGATAACGACTCGTCTTTACAGCGTAGTCATTTTCCCGAAGGTGACAGTAGAGATTCCATTTTAACATTCAGCAGTAACCGGCGCCGATAAAAATCGATCGGCATTAAAAAATTGATAGCGATTCTAAAAGACACAAGCTTTGGAAAGATAAAACCTCGGTGAGAATATTAACTGAGTTTACAGTAGTTCGATTTCGATCTCAATGGTATTTTTTCCCTCGCGCATCGATATGCGCGTTGTGACTAATATAAATACGGTTTGCATGAATTAGTGATCAGTGCAAACGATTTGATATGTTTCTATGCATTGTCTCGATCATGATTATCCGCTGTTAGCGTTATTACGAGTAATATTAACATTAAATTACGAAGAGGGATTATTGGTATCCACCGCACTGTAATTTCAAGCACGTGTCATTTCCTCGTTAGTACGTTTACGTACTCTTCACAACCATTCTAAATCAAATTACTATCATCCATGGATGGCCGATATTACATTACGCTTTACGTCCGTTTCTATCGTGGAAATGTATTATATGTAAATTACATTACATTAATTCAGTCATTTTACATAGAGTCAATTTCTAATTGAATAACTATTTTATATATCTGGAAGAGGACATTCGCGAGAGCTCGACAGGACTATTTTGCGATACCAGAGTTATTCAATTAGTAGAATAATATCAGATTAGATATTAAAAGAGCAATAGTAGCTTCGATTTAAATAATATTTTGTTATTTTTAATTTTTATGTGTGTCAAAATCAATCGATTCATTTCAGTGATTAGTTTCAAAATAAACAATGTCTATTAAATTAAATAGTAAACTAAATTTGAGTCACGTTTAAATTTTTATGATTAAATTGTTTAACTCCATTTAGTTTTAGTAAAATTAATGACATATTGAATAAGAGCAGTGACAGCTTATAGAAATGATTAAAAATAAATTCAGTATAATTTGACGTTATGAATTTAATAGTGTAAAACTTTTCCTATTTCTCGAACCTCAATCCTTTGGATTATTGCGACTGTATGGAACGTCATCATACTGGCAATTCTTGAGCATCAGAAGCTTATCGCTTTAGAACGATTTAAAAATACTTTTGATGAATTTGAAAAGAGATTCCAGATGAGATCTTGCTCATGTGAAAAGCTTTTCGAAGAGCTTCCGAGTTACCGTAAAAACGAATAATGAAAGATTGGAATTGTACAAATGAAATTAATTTTTCAATGTTTAACATCGTTCTAAATATGGCAGATCAAACTTAATTTTTTCGTCTGCAATTTGGGTCTTTTTTGACATAAATGAAATTTTACTCTAAAATTTTTCCGAAATGAAAGAAGCTAGAATCTAAATCTTTCGTTGCTCAGTACATATATTTTAAACAATTTCTATTTTTCCTTTTGCTCAAATTTCAATTTTTATAAAGGTTTTAACATTTGAATTAAAAGACTCAGACAGAGAGTTATGTTAGAATGAGATATCGTTGCATCTATCTTATTCTATCTTAAACAAAAGTTAAAAATGGCGGACAATCAAAAGCAGCCAAATTCTTACTTAAGGGAATTCTCCTCGATGAGAATGCGAGCTTCGGGATGATATTACACAGCGAGATTTCACGTGAGAGAAAGCTGCATGTCAAAGATCAGAAGAAGATTGCGGCCTTATAAGACATGTTTCTGTCGCGCTAGGGTGAACGTATTTTCGAGAGATTCGCCGAAAATTCATCGATCATAAACTCTCATGCAACGGGCGACGTTCAAAGCTCCTCTATGGTCGAAGTTCATTTTTCACGGTGCTTTCCACTTCGGTATATCTTTACTGTTGGGCAATCGCGTGACGTGCTCGTTACGACGGGATGACTGCGCTCGACTAGCCGCACCCGTCAGAGATCTACCGGGCGTATCTCGCTGTGACATGAAAAGACTACAGAAAACGATAAAAATTACTGCATTTTTTTTTAAGTATCAAAACCGTTGTGAATGAATTCCGAGGAGCACGTAGCTTTTGCAGAAATTTACATATTTCATAATAAAAGTTAAAAAAAAATCAAAACGTTATAGTCGCATAATTCTTTATGCATATTTCGAAAAAAAAAATCTATCAATCAATTCCGCGGAATAAATCATTTCGCCGTTAAAACAGCTGGTGGTGATACAAATACAACGCGGGGTGTTGCCCACTAAACTACAGCGCGCTCCATAAGCGTCATAAATAACAATATGCTCCACATGTGTCGCGCGTGTATCTAGGTCAATTATAAATAATCGTCGGTGGCGAAATTGATAATAATTTACGGCCGATTCACCTGTCAACACCTTCCAGAGCCGATCTAACTGGATGAAGAATGATGACGTGCGCGGATTTTGCTCGTGCAACACACTAGAGAACTTTTGTTGAAAACTAATGATGAAAATCATTCCTTCACCCCCTTCGCCGAATATCGTTCCGGACTGTCGAGATAATTCATCAGCGGTACCTTCAATCGCTTCTCCATTTCGGATTGTCGCTCTCTATCTCTCTTTCTCTCCCTCTCCCTCAAATGTTTCCTTATATGTTATAAATTCGGATTATACAGTTGTCTATACTAGATCTATCACATCTAACACGCGCGGTATAAATGAAACGCTATTAGTGATATAACGTAACAAAGGCTTCCGATTTCCCACACCGATTTCAGAAAATACACAAAGAGAATGTAGGAATGTAACATTAAACTATATATACATTGGAATGGGCATCGAGGAAAATTCGTGGCTATAATTGATCAGTCGCCATTTTATTTAAGCGAGTCAGAAGCGTTTGCCCTGCGATCGATGTATCGATCGATGTTAGATACTATCGATGAAACATCATCTACATGGACATGATGATATGCAAACAAAAATAATGTCACTCAATTTTATTAGTGCATTCAAGAAAATACAACATTAATAACACTTTTCATATCCTAAATCATTAACACAGGTGCAGGAATCGATTTAATACAAAAATTCTTACCTATGAAATGAAATGCCATTTTTATTTCTCTGCCACACCCGGGTACAAGAGCACTTCATGTTGATGCTTTGCACATTTTACAATCACGCAATTTTTGATGATTTTATAATCTTCCAAAATAATTTTTCAAATATAATCCCACATATGATGATCTGATATCTCACTAAAAAAACATTAAAACGTAAGTGCGTACGAGCACCTGAAAGTTTCGCTTTATTATATTGACTAAATTAAAATGGCGCTAATCAATTGTGGTACCACGATTTTTTATGCTTCACAGCGGAGATGTCATGATTTCAGTATATATATATAGTTCCAGTATATATATCGTTGAATGTAGGTATAGAATTTTGTATAAAACTTATATGATCCATCTATTAAATCTCCGCTTCTCGCGAATAACGCAGTTATCTCTCGTGTAACGAGGAAGTGCGCGTGTTTCTGACAATAGTACAACGACGATAGGATCAATCGCTTTAGCACGTTCTTGTTGAAAACAGGGATTCAGGACAGAGACAGAGATAGAGAAAGAAAGAAAGAGAGAGAAAGAGGGAGAGAATTGCGCATCATGTACAACGTGCGAGTATTCCGCAATTTCGTGCCGGAACCGAGGTATCATCGAGGTGCATCATTGGCTGGATTAGGTAGAAGTTTCTAGAAGACTCGTTAGACTATCCTAGATCATAATCAACTGGTGAATGGCATAACGTTTTGGAAAACTTTTAATTAACACTGAAATCTCTCTTCTTCTTCCTGTATTTACGTCGGTGTTGCGAAATTAGTTGCCGCTTTTGGTCCGTTGTCGCAAACGCGACAACCACATTTTATTTCAGCCGTCTCCTCTATCGCGTCATACTGCTGTTCTGACAGGGAGTTTTTGACCATTTTGATGATACTTTCTCGAAACTCGCGAAAGACGGTCCAGCGCGCGCGTGCGCCTGTCATCAGCCGCAAACTCCGTCGTCCTGTCGTGATTCCGCGCCCGAACAAATTAGCGAACATCCTTCCAAGTTAAGACTGATTATGTAACTTCCCTCTACCCTCCTCCTTCTCCTCCCATCTCATCCGACGCTCGCTGACGTCGAATGCAAAAAGATGAGCAAACTTTTCATTAGACATCCCTGTTCTCTCCCGCCTTCTGTCCCATCTTTTCTCTCGCCTTCTCTGGCCTATCCATCGTCCGACACTTTTCCGCTCATTCGTAGGAACTTTCAAACCAGATCCTTTAAAATGGACCAATTAGTTATTCCGTCACTTAGTATGTTCAACCAAAGTATTTGTCTGTAGCTTGCTGACTCTATGGGGCTGTTTATCATCCGTCTGTAGAAAAAGTTAAATTTGTTGGATTTGCGCCACGGAAAAGTAATGAACAATCGCTCCCGGAAGATGTGCGAATGCTATTTTCTTTTTCAGATCCATTGATCTGTCAGTGTAATACTGGGTTTATCGTATATTTGGATCTCATGTCGAAATCTGGGTCAGCGAAACGACAGGACGGTTGCACGTAAAATGCATATAAAAGTGATCGGTATTTTAACATTTGATTGCTCGAAGAGGTTAAATAATGTATATTCAATAGCGCCCCGCAATAGAATAGAGATCGGCGTTATTAATTTACATAAGTTTTCGTATCTATCTTCTTTCAGATAGTGACGAAATTTCAGAAATCGTACACTTCTAAGGGAAATTACGGTAAGAGATTTTCTTCGTCTTACCGTCGCTGAATAGTGAGTCGCCGTATTCGATAAATGAAGGAAGGATGGAGATCGAGAGCGGTGAAAGACAGATACAAAGAGAGAGAGAGAGAGAGAGAGAGAGAGAGAGAGAG
>NW_017259557.1:296383-298662 GCF_001594045.1 Atta colombica
CATTCAAAGGGAATTGGGACGAGTCGTGGTTTATCGGAGGTTCTTCTAGTAAAGTCAAAGATAGAAAGGTTCTAAAACGCGCGTATCGCCATACAATTCGAAACAGAAAGAGAATTGCAACATGAAGACATTTGCATTGTCTAATACTACGAGAAACAGAAATAGAAAGCAATACCATCTTGTTTACTTCTTTGTTAATACTAGGAACGATAGAGCCTTGTTTTTATTCCTGCAGTGAGAAAATATTTTTTTATTATTATAAATTATGGTTTAATTATAGTAAATGCAATCATTTTTATGATAATAATAACTAAAATTATTGTCGGTTGTTAATTATATATAGGTATATTTGTTGAAGAATAAAACTATACATATAATTATTATTAACATTATAGTATGTAGTAATAATCATAATTAGTAACATGTAATTGTATTACAATTATCAAAAATTTTTCTCTTATTGTTAACATATACTAGGCTGCATTACAGCCTTTTATTTTCGCTTTAATCAAATATCAAACATGTATCTATTTTATTTTAAATTCCAAGTTTATGTTAGTTTAGCTAGAAAACTATAGATTAGCGTATTTATTCTTATCTTGACGTTTAATGAAAAAACATCGTCGAATTATGTATGCCAAGAAGTTATCGTTCGGCGAGATAAAAAGGATTTCGTCGCAAGTCTTCAATGATCCACGCGTTTCCTTAAGCCGGAAGTCTGCCGGAAGCCTGCCGGATGGGCGGAAGGTGGTGGATGGGATCGAACATTGGCGATAAAAGCGTGAAGGAAGGATGCGAAGGAAGAGACGGCTCAAAGGGAAATACGGCGTGCGGCTTGTGGTTTACTGAGGGCTTCCAAAGTGGAGCTTGAACTCGCAAACATCGAAGTGACCCCCAGTGATATCCGCGACGACGTTCGTTCGACCGATCGACCAGCCCGGAGAAACTCGTTTACTTAAGCAAACGTGCGCACACCTGCGCGTTTGTATGCGGATCAGAGGAACCGATGTCTATACTCGCACCCATCCCGCCATCGTCACTTGCTACCCTCGTCGTCCTCACCCTTGCCAGTATTTGATTAATCGCGGATACCGGATTGCCCTAGGTGAACTAAGCGCCATAGCTCGTAATTAAGCCAGCATTATGGGAATCTTTTCGCGAATGCGTGACAAGAGTACAAATGGACGCGAATTACTTGGGAGTAATTGACAATAATTAATTAAACACAGCCTATCGTGAGAGAAGTTTTTCATTCTGCGGTAAACGCGACTATCGCAGATTACGATCGAGATTAATTGACGAATCCTCCATAAAAGAAAACAAAGTAACTTTACGGAGATTTGTAAAACGTGTTAATTACAAATTATTAACATAGTTTTTAAAATTTGCACTTTTTACAATTAGAATGAAATCGATCATAAGATTATACAGTACAATTAATCAAACCAAAAAGATTAATTCTCCGTCAATAACATGAGATTTTCAAAGGTCTTAAGAATAATTTTAGTTGAAAACGAACGAATTAGAAGATTCTAATTATCTTAATCAGATTTTGATAATCTTCATTAAAATTATAACAGATTCAACCAGAAAATTCTGATTTACAAATAGAATTCCAATTAATGTATCTAGACTCTTTTTTCAATGCGATATTTTAATTGATTGTGAATTCCGATTGATCTGTGAAAAATAAATTAAATACAATGCAATTTCTGTAATAAAAATTTTTTTTTAAATTTTGACTAGAATTTTTTTAGATTTTAGTATAATTCGGGACAACAAAAAAAAAGTATGCTCTGTTCGTCTAAGTTCTCTATTAGTAATGGAAAAGTTAAAATTCCATGAAAGGAAGTATCGATGAAAGGAAGTTAATGTTTGCAAAACAAGAATTTGATTTGTTTAAAGCGATCATAAATTTATTAAGTGTTAGCAATTGTAAATAAAAATCAAGTATAAAGTTATGAATATGTTTTCGAGAAAAAGAAAAGCGCGTTTGTGCACTAATGATTCGTACTCAAGGAGATTGTAAGGATATTAATATTGACGCTTTAAATAAATTACATACATATGAAAGTTGTGTTCATAATTCTGTTTTTATCGAGCAATACATTTTATTTAGATTATTTATTTTATTTGATATTAATTTTATTGTATACATCAAAATTTTAAAAATAATAATAAAAATCTCAATTTTTTTATATAAATATTTTATGAATTCAAAAATATTTATGTAAAGTTACATTGAGATGCAGACATTAATTGTTCAGTAAATAAACAAA
>NW_017259557.1:298762-332662 GCF_001594045.1 Atta colombica
ATATTTTTATTAGAGTACAAATTAAAAACATATTACTTTTTATTGAAATAACTTTTCAATAAATCCAAATCCAGATGGTCAACTGTCTCTAATTTTTTTTATATTATTTTTAAATGCAATTTAGAATAATGTGTAATTTTTTAATTTTTACATATAATATATTGCATTTGCCTTACACTCTCCTTAACGTTAAACAAGGAACGTTATTATAATAAATCACTATTATTCAACAGTCAACGATACATATAAGAGAAGCTATAGTTAAAGTATAAATTATTCTTGGGGAATCAAGAATGTCACGCGAATGAAGTCGAATACGAGGATGACGATGAGGGTGGCGTATTTAACCACTGCAATAACCAAAGATGAAGGCAGTGATAAATTCATCATGATTCGCTTCAATAACTACCGAGTACAAAATAAAAATTCTTTAAATATAAATAATATTACTGCTAATTATTCTACTATAAATATATATTAATTAAATCGAGTAAAAAAATAATCATTACAATATTATCACCTTACACTTTTAGAAATTCACTATTATTTTTTATATTTCTCTATGTTCTTTATATTTTAAAATATGAAGATTTTTAACTCTTAAATGCCTCGTTAGAGGAACAACTGATATATAGTACATCCAATCTGATTTAATTGCTCACAACTTTCATAAAAATGAATGTATTGTAAAAAAATTGTTTTAATCCAAACGCCAGACATTAAAGAACATAATATATCAAATAAATATATGTACTTCTATAAACCAAAGTTATAAATAATGCAAAAAACATTGGAAAAAACCGAATATATCATAATGAAAAACATTAAGAATTAAAATATTTATAAGAAAAAGGAGCATTTAAAATTTTTAAAAAGCTCGTGTTAAAAATACTAAGATGCTACGAGTATATTACGAAATAATAACGTTTTCTCTGAACTATCATTTTGCCGTTCATAGAAAGTGCGTCAGCTGGCAAAAATGCATAAACATTTAGTGGCTTTGGAAACAGACATAAAATCTTATTTCACGATTCGTTTTTACTGAAAGTGTTTCATGGAGATGTCGACTGAAAAAATATAAACGGAACCAGTACATGAGACACTTGAAGTATACTTGAATGCTTAGCGTTTTGATAAATCGCTTCGAAGAAATATATCTGTAGAATAAAATAATTTCTAAAAAAAGATTGGTCATAAAATGGAATTATTCCATATCCTTGGGAATAATTCAACGCCGATATAAGAACTTAATGGCGTCTTAGAATGTCGAACTTACAAGCAAGACTCGCACGTACAATAATCGTTGACATCTTTTTTAGAGAAACTCGTAAGTCTATTCGCGTCTACCGTACGTCGTCATCATCGTATGATAACTGTTCGAGCGAGCTGTAAATCTCTCCACTGATAGAACAGCGGTATACGCGAACGGACGAGCGAATAAGCGAGCAAGCGAGCGAACATAAAAACGGATTAATGGACAGAGTTGACCCGTTTATCCGCACATGAAAAAGAATCCCATCCTGCGCTCCCATAAATTTCCGTTGCCAATGACTCAGCGATATAATCAAAGCTCGCGCACGCTACATGCTATACCAACGCAAGCGTTTGTATCTCTAAATCCGGCGGAAGAAATTAGATCTCTTTTTAAGGGATTCATAAATAAAGAATGGGTTTTGGCTTTCGTTATCCTCTACTACATTTATATATCAAACATGTAATATATAGTCTAATTCTGATTCTTATTCCGCCAATAATGACCAGAGTTTAAAAGACGTAGTTGATTTTTTGATTGTGCATTTTTGTACATATAAATTTAAATCAGTAAAAAATACGTAAAATATTATAATTCAATTCCTATAATAGCAAAAATTTGCTAAAGCTTTCACGAGTATACTGTAAAAAAATATTTTATATTTGTATTTGTTAAAATCAGTTCTTGTTAAAATTTTTGTGTTGAATTTTTTAACATATCCGAATGTTAATTTAACAGTATAATTATGTTATTTAAACATTTTGTGTAAATTGACATAAAAATTTGAGTGGATCATTTAGGACATATGAAATGTGTTAAATTTAATAAAACTGTGTATGTAAAATTATTCAGATCTTTATGCAGTTCGGAAATATAAAAGTCTGCACTAAAGTCTGAAGAAGCATTTCCCAATTACGAACGAAAGATGAAAATTTGATATTGCCGGAGAATAAATTAGAATTTTTTGTTTTGCTTCCATTATTTTTCTAATTTCTTATTCTTTCTATTGTGGCTACACCTTAACGCTTTTAAAACGAATTCGATGTCTAAATTACTCCATTATGTCACAAATTTTTTGTGTGCCTGTGTATTGCACTATCACTTATCGAAATATATATACATGTATGAATATGTAAATATACATGAAAATGTATACTAGTGTTTGCGGTGTATCGAGTTTGAGTTCGAATTCGTGAGTTTGCTAAACCCATATGACTGTGGATCCCTACAGGAGCGGAATTAAATCGTATGTGGGATCACACCGTATTGCCCTCTCGCTATATAACTTATTCTGGTGGCTGACTTACAATTTCTGCACTGAGAAAAAATATTGTTAATTTTAATAACAATAATTCAATACTGCCAACATTTACTTACAGTAAGTAAATACTTGTTCAATAAAAAAAATGATTGTTAAATCAAATTAACATTTCTTGTATCAAATAAATATATTTTTATATTTAATAAATATTTAGCAGTTGGCAGTATTCAACTAAATATTTATTAAAATTGACTGTATTTTTTTTCAGTATGATATTAGATTAAGCGAGCGCGCGTCGGAGAGCACGAATTTTTCCGCGCATTACACTAAATCCAAAAATAACTATAAAAAAAAAAAAATCATAAAAAAAGTATTTTGTTCTATCAATTTATTCGCAGAGCTTCTCGCGATTGAGACTCGACGAAACTAATAAATCGCTTTGATAAACAGGAAATCCATTCGTAGAAAGAATTAAGAGCATGCTTTTTATATTCCAGACGTCTCTCTCAAATTATCAGAAAATATCTCCGCTATAATTTGTATTTTTTAAGCAAACTCTTATTAAATCACGGTAGTTCTGCGATTCAGCGCGGAAGTAAATCAACGTGCCGTGAGTTCGAGAGAACCGGTTATCAGGTACGACAGGCGATATAATAAAGTGACCGGTCAGCGCTTTCCTTTCCGATGGAAGTCGCAACCTGGTAATATGACTACTGGTCGTCTGGCGGTAAGATATCCAGCAGTAGGAAGGAGTCAAGTTAAGGAAACTTGCCATAACAAAATGAAATAGTATGCGTTTTACCTTTCTCTCAACTCAAGAGAGAGTTCAAAGACATTTAATCTACGCTCAACTAATAATACTCTCTAAATCTGAATTAGTGGATAATCACTGATATCAATGCAAAGTATACCATTGGTAATCAGTGAAATGTGAGATCCCTAACTTAACTAATCTTTATTATGTGATCTTACTAATCTTGTTTTAGTGGATAAATTTAACGAGTATGATATTGGAAGATGTGGCATTGAAATTAATGTACAAATATTAATATTTTAGTTATATAATGCTCAAACATTTTTCCTTTTTAGTTGAATTTCTGATTATCCAGTGCCAAGTATGCCACTGGGTAATTAGTGATTATCCACTGGTTCAGATTTATAGAGTAGAAAAACTATTTTTAATTAAAGTGAACATGAGTTGAAGTGCCTGCATACTTTATCTACAAATTAATTTTAGAAATAATTTGTACATATATATGTTACATGATATGTAATACGTTTTATATACGGAAAGTTGCTCAAGTATTTAGTTAAATTCAGATTTGATACAGAAAATAATTTTGTTGAATTATCCAAATAAATATTATATAGGATATTTAATCCTAGAATGCTATTAATATGTAAACTTTACAGCGAGCGAGATCATTAAGCGTTAAGTTATGTCTTCAGTGATACTTAAAAAATCTAATCAGCCATGATAAAAGCTGTAGGACAAGTGGAGACAAGCTTTTAAAACTTCTGACCATTATATATCAGAATCATATTTGAATCTTTTATGCTTTTTTTCTACCCATTAACTTTAATCTTAATTTAACTAACTCTTTATCATTTTTTAGTTTTAGGAATTAGAAAAAAGTGAAGAGTAAATGAACCGAGATTAAATTTAATTTACATTGATGGAAATTGGTATATAGTGGTCAATAATATTAACAAAAAGCATGATAAGTAATTTCAATTTTTATGTAGTTTTATGTTATTATATATTTTATTTAAGTGTTATAAAAGACACACACATAATTGAACTACATACTCCAATCATTTCAAGATTGAATTTGATAGTGTACTTTTCTTTCTTTATAAGTTAATTAATTATTTATATTTATAAAAATCTAGGTTATAAATATTTTGTCATTAAAAGCATGAAATAAATATGAAAAACTTACATTAATTAAGAGTGTCTATTTTTTTGTACATAACTGGAAATCACTCAATAACATTCTACACGGTTAAGGATAACAAGCAGTGCTAAAAAAATGTTTATACCCCAATAATTTGCAACTTGAGCTTCTTACATTATTATTTTGATAGTCTCTCCAAAATTAATTTCATATCTGTATCTAACTAAATTTTTAGATACTTCAGCAAAATTGTTCTTTTCGTGTGGAAATCGGATTTTGTCAGATTGTGATAGAAACGCGATTTTATGTGAAGAATGAGAGAAAGCAACTGTGTACATTCGGTGTGACCGTGACAATCTGTTGCTCGTGCCATATATATAGTACGAATGACATATCGCAAGCGCGACGGTCGATCAGGCTCTAATTAACCGCTAAGCCTCTTTGGGTAAGCGTATGGCCCGTGCCGGCAATGAACAATTCCCTTGTACTGTTACATACGTGCCGCCCGCGGCATCTAATGCCCGGATTATCGCGTTAGTGCGTCGTTCCAAAATGGACAATGCGGCGATCGACGTGCCAGCATAATTACTCCTCGATCGATAGATCGTAGATTGACCGACTGACCGATTTGCAATTTGTACCTATCCCTATCTGACTGAATATCAAGACGAACAAGGGGCAGAACTAATTTTCGGAAGAGAATGTCAAACACGTAGGAGAGCCACGCGTTTCTCGGAAATGTAAATTTAAATAATCGTGGTTTTGTCGAACCGCTGTTCTTCGTCATGTAACGTTCTATGTAACGATCTTCTAATAGGGAAAAGTTGGATTATAGTTTTTATTTAAAACGCGATTCGTTTCGGAACTACGGTTGGCATGCTGCAAAATAGTCGCCGTTTCGCGGTTTCATTTTGCTCGGCGAGGGTTCATTCATCTAGGTGCTGTTAATATGCGAGGCGAAATGTAGGTAGATTTAATGTAAGTTCGTAATGTATGTAAATAATTGTGCGATTGTTGAGTTACATTAATGTACTACGACTGCGACTTATACGACGAACGAGTTATAATATATTTAATTACATTGCAAGACTTATGCTATATGTTTACTAGCGTCTCTAATTCTGCCTTGTCACAATTTATATGAAATAATCGCGGTTTAAATTTATTAAAAGTTAATAAGTCGTTTATTATTATTATAAGTTGTATTTAATTGTAATAACAATTAAATTTAAATAAATAATTACAAACAAATTATTTTATTAATTTACAAATATTATTTTGTTTTTTCTAATTAAGTATATTTTGATCGCCAGAACAAAAAATATACATTTTATCTTCATTGAGAAAAATGTCTGATTAAAAATGAACGAACCAAAAAGATTCTGATTATATCAATCAGAATGCCGGTTATCTCAACTAGAATTCAGTTGATTTAACTAGAAAATTCTGATGTGTCTATTTTCAATCAGAATTCCAATTAATTCAAACAGACATTTTTCTCAGTGTTGCTCTCTTGACATCACAGAATTCGGAATATCTAAATTTTTACGTCCTTCTGACTAGTAAATGATACGTCGGAAATAAATTGCGATTTCCATCAAGATAAACGAAACATGCATAGTATTGCAAAGTAAAACATAGAAATCATTGTGACGTGATGTTGGCGGAAATCGATTGCCAAGGATTATATCGTTCATTTTTATGAGGAAATTTTTTGTGTGCTCCGCACATCGTTGTTATTCAATTCCTTCAGCAGGTTTTTTTCAGACACGAGTACTCTTGCCTTAGAAATTAAGATTATCTTGTAAATTATGTAGAGAATTACATTTTCTATTGGGAGTGCAAATTAGTTCGGGCCGTTTTTTATGTTCCAAAATGCATTTATTTCAAAACAAAATGAATGAACAGATTAATTAAAGTATTGTCTATCACTGTCTACTACTTTTTCCCACCTCTCAGGCAATTTTCGAATTTCATCTCGAAAAAAATGACTCGTCTTTGGAGACGATCCAATTTTGGAGCCAATTTTCGATTTCTGCGAAAGAAGTGAATCGGTGATTTGCTGCATCCTTCGGAACAACCAGTAATCAGAAGGAGCAATGTCCGGAGAATACGGCTGGTGCGGTAAAACATCCCATTTGAGCGTTTCCAAATATTTTTTTACGACTTTAGCGACATGAGGCCGAGCGTTATCATGAAGAAGAATAACTTTATCATGTCTTTGCTCGTATATTCTGGCCGTTTTTCTAGCAAACAACTCAAACGAATCAATTGTAACCGATTCTGATCGCCCATAATGGAATCGCCAGGTTTCAGCAGCTCATAGTAAACAAGACCCTTTTGATCCCATCAAATACTGAGCATGATCTTTGAACCATGTTCGACCGTGGTGTTGATGTTGAGGTCGATGGCAACGATTGACCGGGCTTAGCGTAGTATTTTTTCTTCTTGGGGTTGTCGTAGAATATTCACTTCTCATCTCCAGTCACAATCCGATGCAAAAAAACCTTTTCTCTGTTGTCTTTGAATCAGCTGTTCGCAAATGAAAAATCGCCTTTCAACGTCTCTCGGTTTCAGTTCATAAGGCACCCAATTTCCTTGTTTTTAAATCATTCCCATGGCTCTCAATTGTACAGAAACGGCTTGTTGAGTTATCCCCAATGATTCTGCAAACTCCTCTTGCGTTTGACTCTGATCTTCTTCGAGTAATGCCTCTAATTCTTTGTCTTCGAATTTTTTTGGCTGTCCAGAGCGAGGCTTGTCTTCAACGCTGAAATCTTCATCCTTGAAACCATTCCCTACATGATTTATCAATTGGAGCAGTGTCACCATAAACTTCGACAAGCATTCGCTGGGCTTCAGCCGCACTTTTCTTCCAATTAAAACAGAAAATCAAAACCTCCCGCAAATGCTGCTTGGTTAACATAAAATTCGACATTTCAAACACAGTAAAAATCAAGGTTTTTGTAAACCTTGATTTTGAAACTCAAAGTGATATAAACTGAATATTATTAGCAGATGTTTAACCTCTCTGAAACCGCCAAAATCAGCTGTCACTATGAACCATTCACAACAGCTGGAGCCATTTTTAGGGAAACGGACCGAACTAATTTGTACTCCGAATAGTATCAAAAAGCTCAAACTTGATCTTACAATTAGCTGAAATGACATAGTTGTACAGTAATCTAATGCAGCAAAGTGTACACTGAAAGTGATATTTATGACTATAATTACATGATAAAATAATTATGATTAGGAGATCCATTTTTTGCTGTAATATCAGTTGTTTTAAAAACTGTTCGCTTATTTAGATCATTCCAAATAACAAATTTTGTAAACAAAATTTACATAATTATAATTTATTTACAATCACCTATTTCTTTTTTCATGTAAATCCTAAAATAAATATAAATAATGTAAAAATCGCAACGTGATAAAGATGAAACAATAATTTACATAAAATATAAATGTTTAATATAAATGTAATATAAATGTAACCTAACAAAATACATATTTTTATTTAACTGGAATGCATGTTTACAGATCAAAATGTAATAGACAAAATAATACGCACATTATAATTTGTGTATTTATATTAAATACAAATCACATAATACGAAATTTCAAAAAAAAGCTGAGAACATTTACTTTATAAGAAAATATCATTAAAAAATTTTAATTTAGAATACATTTTTTGACATAATATTCTTAGTAGTTCGTATTTTCTTATACAATTAGTAAGAAGAGGTATATGCAGATGTAGCATTATACGGCACACATTTATGACAGCTTACAAAGCATATTACGTAAACACCACGAACTTTTTCCCACACGTAATATATGAAAAGGAGATATTTAATCCTAATTCTCTATTGTATAGAAGTCCTGTACTTACATTATTGATTTAATATGCTGTACATATGTATAATCCGATCACATTAAATAAAATGCAATACAAAATTGACAAAATACAATATGTTTTCAAATTATTATAAAATCAATCACATTATTAATGGGAATAGATATATGTTAAACTAAAATTAGCTAAAATTAATAAAAGCAGGAGATAATCTAATTCCAGTTCATCTTTAGATACGTAGATATTATACGAAATTGTCAAGAAGTAATAAAGCAACATGCAATCATTGTAGCGAAAAATTCATTGTAGATATTTATCACTTAGCTAATTTACATAAGCACTTGGTAGAAGTAGATCCAAACGAGTTAACAGAAGAAGAAAAGAAAAAAATGACTTAGTGAATAAAGTGGCTTAGGACTATTTTATCTTAAAGTCCTTAAACAATATAGAGGCCATCAATATCACACTAAGGTCAACTTTTAACATTTAAATTTATCTCGTTCAATATGATTTTTTGATTTCAAGATATAATAATTTTAATATATCTTTTTCCATGTAATATCAGATATGGGAAAAAGTTCGTGGCGTTTTTTGCCATCTAACGGGAAAAACACCACGAACTTTTTCCCACACGTAATATATGAAAAGGAGATATTTAATCCTAATTCTCTATTGTATAGAAGTCCTGTACTTACATTATTGATTTAATATGCTGTACATATGTATAATCCGATCACATTAAATAAAATGCAATACAAAATTGACAAAATACAATATGTTTTCAAATTGATATATCTTGAAAAAGTAAAATTACCGAATTAAAACAAAATAAATGTTAAAGCTGAAAATCATCAAAATAATTGTTTTTTGCTCTTTGATATAAATGTATATAACTCTATGATGTAAAAAATTCAATCATAAAAAAAATAAAACATTAAAATAATTTCGTTCGATTTCGTTGTATTCATTAGTAAATACCATGAATTAAATAACTATTAATTTATATAGTTACTAATTGCAAAAAAATGTAAAATTATAAGGGGAAAAAAAGGAACGAAGTTTGTTACAATTACTGAGAAAGGTAAATTTAACTGTAACTTCGTTACAAATAATAAATTACAAATAATAAATTACTCAAAGGTGGCCAGATGTCCGATTCTTTCTGAACTTGTACTCTTTTTAAGGTGTCCGGATGTACGGTCAGGTTTTCAACATGTCCGGAGTGTACTCTTTTTAGTACATATTTTGAAAGAGAACAAGGGGACTAGAAGCTATTAAACCGATAGCACATGAAATACCATGGGCGTGGAATTCTTTTCGGGAGGATTTTCTATTAACTCAGGAATGTACCATGCGCCAACCGGACTAATAAAGTAAGAACTAAAAAAAAGGGAGAAATTTTGTTATTGTAATAAAAAGAGTCACCAATTTTGTTGTGACATTTTCCATAATTTTTAACATTAATAAATTTCATTTGGATATTTTTATAATTTTTAATGTCTTCTCGTACCTCATTTTGAAGAGGAAAAATATACGTTTTGTATATTACGTAACTCTTTTATTTATTTTTTTAAAAAACATTTTTTTAAAAGAAAGATAAGTAAGTTGCAACAAGCAAAATATTTAATTCTTTAATATTGTTATTTTAATATTGTTATTTTATGCTCAAACTGACAGAAGTATTAAAAATTACTTGTGATGATTTAACAACAAAAAATTCACACAAAGTCAAAAGTAAAGTGATATGTTCTTTACAATTAAAAATGGAAGAGAAATTTCGATAAAGTACATCGCTAATTAGCCAATTCAAAGTAAATTATTCTCATTAGTAAAGCAGTGAAAAATTATTAGGCTTTCTGACCGATGTGGATATGTGTTATCAGAATGTTCACGAGATCCCCTCAAAATTAAATAATTACTAATAAAAAATTTCGAGGGGGGAGGATTAAACACTTTAAATCTCTCTCTCCTCTTTCCTCTTTGGATACGTCCATGATTATTCGGTATCTTTTATGTGTCAATTTTCAAATTCAGTATCTTTATATTACGTTCAATACATATAAAGAAAGACAGAAGACTAAATCTTATTTCAAAATCATTCACGTCTTTTAGTTTTCTTCGAAACATTATATATATTGTTTCTCGCGATGAAACGTTACACATCAGAGAAACGAAATAAGTTTGCGAAATAGCTTTTGAAATACGGCGATAGGACAAATACGGAGTATGTATTTCACAATTTACTGATCTCGGCGTGCGCGTGTACGTATCTCTCAAAAATTGATAATCGTACCGATGCTCATTCGCGCGGTCCATTCGAACGGTAGTAAAATTAACCGAGGCGTAAAAAAGGGATTTCGAGGCGAGTGAATGAACGCATCTTTTTTATGGTCAGTCCAATCGTAAAAAAGGCCGTTTTTATCGACGTTTGAAAGAGTACTCTCACCTGCACCTGCCCGTCAAACATAATTATTTTGGCCTGACAATACATCCTGTCCCGGTGATTGCGTCGCGCATCGCGAAGTCAAAACAGCGCAACGACAAAAAAAAGAAAGATACATTGCAATTTTCCGCACCGCTAAAACTTCCATAACAAATCGCCGGCGTCCGATTGTTCGGTTCCTATCGAGATAGAAACGAGGAAGTGTTACGCACGCGGTGGTAACTTGGTACATTAAAACACACCATTAAATTAGCCCCGCCTTCTAATCAATGCGCGTAAACAAGCGAGTTCCGTTTCGAGACATTATTGCCTTCCGTTTGGCGTCGATTAAAACCACAATTGCCTGGATATTTTATCGAACGACAAAGATGTCATTGCGCCGCAAAGTGTTTCAGAAATCGGTTATAGAAAAACTATATATACAGCAGTAACAAAGAGGCGAAAAACGGATGAAAATAAAACTGACTTGTTGTAGGACGGGTAATCAATTTGGATCAAGTCTGTATATTCGATTTAGAAAAGAAACAAAAGGGCATGTGGACAGTCATATAACACGGAAATCATACGAGTCATGAAAAAATAAAATCTAGTTCAGCACCACAACGTTACTGAAATGAATGCCGGGGTTTATAGCCCGGCACGAAGGTATATACGCCAAAAAATAACCGGATTCAACCAGTTTCGATCCCCTCACCTCGCGACCTTTCGTTACCTTCCCCGCAATCCTCGTGCGGGGGAACGTGCGCTTTTTCGCCACCGGTGGTCGTGTACAGCCGCACAGAGTATATCTACCTTCTTCGCTGCTGTGTTTCTACGTGTTTGAATGCAACAACGCACGGTGTTAAGTTTCGCGGTCGTCGAGGTCGGTGGCTTTGTTTCACCTAACCCGAGCGCGTTCCCACGAAATTCGTGACACGCTCCCTTAAATGTCTTCTCACCCCTTTCGATTACGCGTTCCTTCTGTATCGTCTCTCGCAGTGTACAATTGCGTAAATAGAACGGGTTCTCTATACCGAATTCCATCAGAATGCCGATATTCGCATCTGGTACATTGGAGATACGGCGAGCGAAATGGAACCATATTGAAAGTTGCAGTTGATCGATTTGTAACGCGTATGATTCGTAGAATTTTGATCTCGGATAAAATTCAAGTAAGATTTTCATAGATATATTTTTAATTACAAATGCGTTTCGAATAAAGTAAATTTATCAATCTATGTGTCACATCTAAAAATATAATATAGAAATATATATAGAAAAATTTAATAATTATGCTATTATTACGTTTGAGTATTTGTGTAAAATTTAAGCACTGTTTTCTTAATGGTTTGAAAGCTATTTAATTTTTTTCTTTGTCTTAATTCTTATGTAAAATCACGAATCATAATCCTGTAATACTTGATGAAGAAGTAACATTAAATATATTAAATATATTAAAACAAATAAATATTCATGCAAAAGTTTATATAAATCCACTTGTTCAAAAGTTGTTGAAACCTAAAACTGCAGTAAAACATGGTCATTTTGCTGCACACAATTATTAAAATCAAATTATTTGTTGTTTTGTTTAGTTTCAACGTTTTATTTACAGACTATATCATTAAAATTTTTTAAATTTTAGTATTAGCTGTGATATTATTTTTTTTTGATTGACTGTTTGATTGACTGATATTTTTAGCTGATATTATCAATCCGGTATTAATTAAGGGAAATAAACTTTAATTGTATTCGATATTTTCTTATATAAGCGGTTTTTTAAAGAATCATTGTGCAATTTTATTATGCAATTATTATATTCAAATAATTATGTGCAAAATTCATATTTTTATATTGACAATGAAAGAAAAATGTTTGGTATTTGTGAATATATAATTGCATAAAATAAAATATAAACTGTTGCAAGGGATATAATTAAGTAGTGCAGCGAAAAACCTATAACTATTGGAAGCCGTTAAAAATTTCGGAATATGATAATTACAACCTCTTAAAAGTATTTTTAGACTTCTTTTGATTTGTTCATATTACTAAAATCTTATTAATCTTAATCTCCTTATACTCAATTTATCATATTTTGCAGTATAGCTATCTTGAGTGTCTATTGTTGAAAACAGAATTTAAAGTAAAGAAAATTTTAAGTTAAAAATTTGCCTTATATTACTTGCCTTATAAAATTTGCTTTATAAAAACTTATGGATTTTTTTTTATTGTTTTACAATCAATTAATTTGACTCATTTTATCTCTGTAGAGTTCATACAAGGTTTTTGGGTTCTATATTGCCGAAAACGAATTTGAAAAAATTAAATCGTTTTTGAGAACTTTTGTAAACGGATAATCAAATGGACGAACCAATACTGTAAAATTACAATCATTGTATTTCTCTCAGTGAATAGAAATCGTTCCTATGTAAATATTCAAATAAAAAAAAATACAACAAACAATTGCTAAAAGCAGCAAACCTGAGCTTATCGAAGTTATTGCAGTGTTAAATGCATAAAGGCAAGGCTATCAGAATTCATTCAGTTAAACGAACGCAAACACATTGTATAAAAATTACACAAAAACGCATCCGATATTGTAAGCTGCGCACGTGTATTTTACCAACGCACCACGTCCATCGATTGTTTTGCATTAACCATTCGATCAATCGAAAAGGACGAATCCGATTCACAGACGGTGGTAAAAAAAAACGCACACGCATACGAGCGCAAAGTCGAGGCAGAGAACCAATTCGTATTTCGCAACCAGCATTTATTTTGCTGCGATTTATTCGTGAGTCTCTGCAGTCTACGCAGTCGTCAAGTGAAATGTTCTGTTTGATTAAAAGCTATGATCGTTGGCGGTTTGTATGTCAGTGACCAGTTCGAAAGGATTTGACACGGGAAAAATATTTTGCACGATATCGCAATGGGAGGCTGCTATGCAGTTACGTTTGAACATGTCAACCGACGCTGATTCCCAAATATACCGTAAAAAATTACAACGAAAACCAACAACATTCCACGAAAGCCTCTGAAAGTTGTTGAGCGAAGCTCCTCAAATGTTGACCACAGTAACAGTAATGGCTTCCGTAAAATATTCATTGCTCTCGTACAAGGTATCGTAAATTCTTAAGGATGGTACCGTATCACTAATATATGTAACATATAGGTTAATAATGATGATCTCAAGAAAAGATCTTTCACTTTGCGGATAAAAAACCGAATGTGCTATCCTCAAGTAAGAGATTGAACACCATTTTCTAAATATGAAATCAAATGCTTAAGATAGAATGAGATAAATATTCATGCACCTTACTCTACAATGTTAAATTCATAATGTTAAACTATATCCGATTTGAGTTATTTTTAATCATTTCTATAGGTCACTGTTCCTACTTAATATGTTAATTTAACTAAGCAATAGAGTCAAACAATTTAAATTAAAACTATATTAAATTTAATTAATATACACAAATTTAATTTATTATTTACTCATTGTAAGCGCATATTATTTATTTAACTTAAGATATTAAACTTATTAGACTTATTACTATTTCTTTGATATTTAACAGTGTATATTATTCATCTATCTTATTTTACTTTAAGCAATGTCTTAAATATGGCGGACTAATAAAAAATTGTCTAAACGATGTCCAACTTACTTGAAGATTCCTAGAATGATAAGAAATTATAAGAATCAAGTGTCCTCTTTTACTAGCCATACATTGGAAGAACTACTAACGTGAGAAGTGAATTAAGCGAGCAAAGATTAGAGAGGATTATAATAGCGTATATAATAGCAAAGAAAAATGAATATGCTGGACGAAAAACGGCGGTAGAGATGTTGGAATATTGTAAATTGTTCGTTTAAATCACCGGGAAGAAGTGAGTGGTGGACGTTGAAGTATTCGAGTATATATCGTACACCGACCCTCACGATAGTGCCGGACGGAGAACGTAGAGATACACCTAACGTTGAATAAATCAACTCAGGAGTTACTCGTGCGAGGAAGATAGGACTCTCACGCGGCAAAGGCAACGATTGCCTGTAATTAATATCACGGTAGATATGTAGTTAGTCGGACTGCAATTAACGTACGTGGTACCTGGCAAGTGAATTTGAAATTCAGATCGTACGCAGAGAGCGTGCGTAATATAGCGCTTGCAATAGTTGTGCGACATTATTATACAATTATTGGCGTAAGATGCCAAGACGTGCATACCGGGCTCCAATGAGCTTCCGTGTCGACCAGTCGATATCCGCAATAACCGCTCGGCTCTAATTTCAATCGGCACTGCCGTCGGCACGTGTGTCGTCCGCGTTAACTTAACAGGATGTCGAATAATCGAATATATAACGAAGCACGTACAACGTTCTAAATGGAAACGAAAATCGCGATGTCTATTCAGGCGGAAGGTTTACTTGACGGTAGCGATAACAATAGTGATTACAAGAGCGATAACAATGGCAATTGAAGAGAAGAAGAATGAAAATGATATTCAATATATTAATTTGTCATCAAGTTATTACTCTCTGTTGGCGTGTCCATAGGCAAAATCATCATTACTGATAAACACATAAACATATAGGATAAATATTATGTTGAGAAGAGAGAGAGAGAGAGAGAGAGAGAGAGAGAGAGAGAGAGAGAGAGAGAGAGAGAGAAAGAGAAGGGGGGTGGAAACATATCATATCCTGTGTATCACACATAGATATTCTACCATTTCACTTTCTACGTTTATGTATTATACGTCACATATCTCATTTTTTAATCCGATGATCTTATTTAGATTGGCTTTAGATTGGCAAAACAAATTTACTGCGATATCAACAATTTGAAATATGACAATATGAAATTATATTGAAAACTAATTAGAAAAAATTACAATGAATTGCAAATATTCTTGTATATCAAATTCATGTATATACTGCACTTACTTTTAACATTATTTCCTTCCTATTTTATTTGCAAATTACATTTTTAATAAAACTGGAAAGTTTTTGGAATTATTCTAAATCAGCAATATAACTCAAAAACCTTCAAAAATCTGAAAACATTGTTTTTTAATCAATAAGATTAATAAATTAAAGGTTAGGGTTATGTTAAAGGTATCACACAAATTCGATACGTATCTTACGTATGATACGTATTCATATGTATCATACGTATCAAACTTCCAGAATGTGTATCAAACCTAACCCTGAGAGGGGCAAAGAGAGAAAAATTCATATCAGTTACAATCAATTGATATGACTGTTTATTTATAGTACAAATTGAAAATTCAAGTCGATATAATAATCGATTGGTGACTATAATTTTCAAAAACAAAACGCGACTGTAGTAGTAATTATTTGGAGCCAGAGCTGACGGTTATTGGATTTGCTAAATTATCAATTTCTTAAAAAATGTTAAACAATTCAATTTTTTTTATTTTACATCTGCAAATTTAATTATTCTTATTAAAATATACTTACAATTAATATTCATTCTTTTTTTATACTTATTATTTCTTGGTTTCTTGAAATTAATTAGTGCCTTTTAATTAACCATAGTACATATAATGGGTCATTCTTGTCTTGTATATTTCATTTCACTGAAATACAAAGAGCATCTGGCTAAATAATGGCTTTCATCCTTCCTTTTTTTTAGTACACAACCTAAATACTCTCTAAAGATGTTAAAATATATGTATGAATTACGTAACTTTTGTAATACCTGTAAAAGTAGTTAGACAAGAAACGAATAATCTATCGTGTGAATAAAAAAATAGAATAAAAAAATCGGAAAAAAATCATCAATGTCAAGGATTACTACAAATAGGTTTGGTTTTTTATTCACTGATTAATTTGTAATTAGACTTAACGTGATGATAATATAAAAATTATATTTTTCTATCAATGATTAATCATTAAATGTGGTTTTGCGATGAATAACTTTTTTATTACTACAAAACTATTAATATAATGATTAATTATATAAGCTAGAAAAACATTTTTTTATATTATCGTCAAGTTAAGCGAGGTTAGTTCTAAACCACAAGTTAACCAGATCGAAAGACCAAGCTATATAAGCCCAGCATCTATAACTGTGCTTACAAATTTTAGCGTCAGCTCCGGGAGGATTATTAAACTATAGCAATTTCTCTTTATTTAAAAATCCCTTCAACGTAAGACGCAATTACGTATGTATAAAATTTTCAGATAACCCGGCGATAAAGTGACGACATCGCTCGGGGAGTTGTGATTTATGATATCAAGAATTTCTTCTTATAGCATATCCAACATGCACGTTCGTAGCCTCTTTTCACGTAAGTGTATATGTGCGCAACCTCGTTTCGAGGATGCATTTCGAGACGACGAGAGTAGCATCGTACATCGCAAAAAAAAATCATGCAGTGCCAGTCGAAAGCGTCTGCAGATTTTCGAGCAGTTTCCGTGCAGTAAAAATTTACGGCGGACAGAGAGATTCGACTCCGGATAAAATTTGCAAGATCCGCTATTTCGAGGGAACATAGAAGCGCGTCTCATCAAGTGTGCGGTGTTAGTAAAGAACCATTACACTCGTGAACGATTTGCAATTTATCAGCGGAAGGAGAGAAATTTTACATTGAGAGAAGATAGTAAGAGTCGAGATAGGATGAGCTCGCGCGTAAACGATACGAATGATGACCGATACACGTACCGACACGCCACGCGAATGTAAATAAATCAGACTCGATGCAGCAGATTTTGGCCGATTCAGGCAGTCGTGCACGAAAAAACGGCAGAACGCGAAGCGATGGGATTCGCTGTCACGCATCACGCGCGATGTAAAGAAAAAAATCCCGATTTTTGCGCGCGAGGTGATTGGTCCAGTTTATTCGACCGCGGAATGAAAAGTTGACTTTGCGATATTTCGTCGTGTGGATTTAAATACCGCGAATACTGCCCGTTATTCGCTCTTTGAAAATGTGTAGTGATGTGTCGTGCACGTCCCATTGGAGTGATGTGCGTTGCGATCGATGAGTATTCATCAAAAATTCAGGGGAAAATTGGGGGAAACAAACAAGGTAACAAAACGGGCGGTGTCTCTTTAAAGATGAGATTGAAAAATCTAAATTCTGATAAACGTCGTTCTCAAAGAAATTTATTTTTGTCACACCGTAGGAAAAAAAGAAAGAAAAAAAAAAAATAAAACTCGCTTGACGATTTTTTCGATGCCTATATAGAGAGAGAATCGCTTGTCGACGGAGAAACCTCCCTAAAGGTATCTCCTCACGATGCTTTGCATAATATCGAAGAGCGTTTTCTCGAAATCATTTCTTGCACCGAATACCGCAGCGATACATCAAAAATTCATGAAAGTCGAAAAGAGACGATCCCTTCCTATTCCCCGCTGTTCGTCTCCTAAAGGGACAAACCACACCGAGGGAAACCACTTTCGTGGGTAAACGCGAAAGCACGAGAGATACGACCGCGCGCTCGTGCGTTTCCACCAGGAATAGGCGTGCTAACCGACAATCTGTTATGCGAGCGTAACTCGGACAAACATCGCGATCCGAGATCTCCGCATCAAAAGTTATGACCAGCTGCGTTTTCGTGATAAAATGACCGCGGTCACGCCCACTGTTGTAAAGTTTCTCACGCCCGCGTATGCTATCGAGTCCTCGCCGACATTTTAGTTAAAAAAATAAAATTAACTCTAAGTAGGTCAAAGAGAGTTCGTCCTCTTGTGAAATTAACGTTGATGATTTCAAAGCTGCACATTCATAATTTCAGTACGTGCTTCCCTTACGAATTTTTTTTTAAATTAATTTTTTTTTAATTTTAGTAATAAGCTAAACGATTATTTTTGCTAAATGATTGTAAGTAGCTGTTATTTTTAAATAATCGATTATTTAAACAGTTATTCGATTAAATAGTTATTGATAATTTATTGTAATACTGTTGGAAAACAACTTAACTGATTATCGGTCAATTCAATTAATTAAACGGTTATTGATGTTATTGAACAATTCGGTCTTGAAGTAGTGATTATGTTCAACAAAAAATTGATAATTATTAGAAGATTATCATTTGCAATTGGAATATTCTTTTAGATTCTTGAGTCTAATAATAGGCCAGTTAAATCCAAAAGAATATACTAGGAATAGAATTAAGAGCAATAAGCACTTAATAATTATTCCTTCTGACTGGTGAATTAATTTAGATCTACCAAGAATCCAATTGTATTTTGATTACAGAACAATAGTTGTTACTTGACGATCATTCACGTTATTTAATTCGAGAGTTCATTTCTGAACAGTGCCTACAGCAAACAAGTTACGACGATTAAAGAGTTTTACGGAATTACATAGGATTTTAAATATTATTTATTGCTGTTGTCAAATTGTAACTTAATAAAAATAATCGTTAATCCGTTAGTCGTTATTTTTCAATTTCGTAACGGCCACTAAAATTATTTCTCAATAACGGCTATTCAGTAACAGATAATGAAAAACGTTCAGCTACTACAATTAGAGTTTTAGAGGAAAATATCGATACTGTCGATAGCTTAGTTTAAATTTCTGATTTTTGACAAAAAATTCTATACTAACGATATACAAACACATATTTCATTCCGCAGTTTTCATCCGGCGTAACGAACAATTTGGAAAATCGAGTAAATATGCTTCTTTAGTTATTGATTGGCGCTGACGCGAATTGTTTTTTCTGGTTAACATTTCCCGCGATCATATACGATTTTACACTATTATTATTTCAATTAAATAATATTATTAATTTCTTGATGCAAATCATCCAACAGGGGAAAGAAAATATATTGTTTATATTACAGGAATGACAAAAAATTTAAATTTGTAGTTGTAATGTTATTCTAAGTGTTTTATGATTTATTATACAAAAACAAATTTTTAGTGCATTGTTATTAACTAAAATTATCATTTTGAATAAAAATAAAAAAACCCGTTCTGAAAGGATTAAATGTTTTATATGCCTATTTGAGGTGTTTCACAATATCCAATGTTGCAAACCAAGCAGTAAGTTGCTGTATTGGAAGATTTCTATTTCACAAAGAAGCAATTTTTAATAAGTAAGCCAGTAAAAGTTTCTCGTTGAATTGGACATAGAATCAAAGAGATTGAAAGGCTTTCCGAGATCTCGCGTTCACTTCTTTTAATATAGGCTTAGTGGAGTACGTGCTTTAATATGAAACAAAGGCAGAAAGAAAGCCATAAAAGAAAGCACTTACCGTCAGGTCGACTGAATAGACACGACCATGGACAATAATATCATAGTATTCATTTCGATAAAACGTTAAATATATCAGTAGCGAATCTCGTTTTATTCCTCAAAAGATTGCATTTAGAATTTGACATCTTCCTACAGTGAATATCTTCTTATGGTGCGTGCGCGCGCGCGCGCGTGTGTATGTGTGCATTAGTGAGTGCAAAAAGTATTCGACAGAGAAAATATTTTTTAAAAAAACTTTATTTTTAAAAAGTAAATATTATCCAGTGAGAAATGAGTCATCGAATCGATATCAATACGATGATTCAATATCCATGCGAAGCTCGTTTATTGTTAGAACAGAATGTATTCATTATATAAAATTGCTAATTAATATTTATTTTCTATAAATAAGACCTTTTTATAAAAATTCTTTTTATACGAATACTTTTCGCTCTCACTGTATGTATATATATAAAAAAATTGCATGACAAAATCCTCAATGCGTACTAAGAAATAATTAAATTATGAAAGTAATTCAATCTTCGTCAGAAGATTGCCGCAATTTCTTTATTCACTTAAGCTCTCTTATAACTATGTCCGAGCTACTTTAAAAGTAACTATTATTTTTCAGTAGGAAGACTAAGATGGATGGATATTTTTGCGGTATCTCAGAGTAGAAGCAATAATTGTCTGTCACGCTTCTCAAGAAAAAAAAAAAAAAAAAACGTTAGCCGAAGAGAGAAAAAAATTAATTTTTACGACTGCCTCCGAACCACAGGCAGAAACACATATGTCAGCGCCTAGCAAAACGACCCCATGATAGACCGCAATCGTAATAAGCGCGGTGAATGCGGCACAACTCAACTTATTATGAATTTTTAACGTTTGCTATTTTTTTTTTTGTAAAACTTCGTGCACTCGTACAAGCGTGTGAGTTTTGCCGCAGATTCTGACCGACGTTATTACAAGTAAAATCTTTACAATAAATGCGAGTGAGTACTCGGATGCTCTATTTCAAGAAAGTGATGTTAAAAAATTAAAAAACGCGCTGGAAATTATTTTTCTATTTTTATCACCCTCTCATATGGGATTCTTTATTAGATATTTAAACTTTACTTCAATAGCATCCTGTTGCAGCTAAAGCATTCCTTTCTCATGTAAAAAACTCATTTCTCAAACAGCTCTTGCAGATACACGAATAATTATTTTTAATATTAAACAGTCATTCTGTTATTGTTTTTTAATGTTATAAAATAAATTAAGTACATGTAACTTTAAGATTTTATTGTATCTTTTCTCTTTATTCTTGTTTAATTCCTGTATTTATTTTCTTATTAATGTTCTTTTCTACGCGTAAATCAGTAATAAATTATGTAAAAAGATATTTTTATGTAAAGATATTTCTTTGTTATTTTATAAGAAAATTCTGTGCTTTTAAATTACGTCGTATAATATAAATTTTATTCGCTTATGAATTCATTTTTTCTTTCTTCTCTTTTCCTTCTCTTTATTAAAAATATGTAGAGTTAATATAAATTTCCGTCCACTTTGCATAAATAAAGTTTGGTTACAATACTAGATATTCATAAGTTATATCTGTCAAACGATAGTTGATCGTCAAGATCGATTACTAGTCTAGCTTTCTTGAAGGAGTTCAAAGCTATAGATTTTCGTGCCGATCCAATACGTTGGAAGTTACAAAGCTAATTTTTGCTCATTTTTCTGCGGGCAAAACTTTCAAAGTTCACCAGGCAAAGTGAAACGATGATCCCAATGTTCTTCTCACACGAACAATCCCCGAAACGGCTGTCTTCATCTTGTCGTTATGCTCTTATCTGGATAGCAAGGAAGAAAGTTAGAAAATCTCTTCGATGACGAGGGCGACGTTGATAAGGCGCGCGCGCTGTTAATAACGGTGCTATTAGCCTCTCCGCGCGGAGATGATGCAGCTGCTTGCGTCGAAGGTTTGAGATCAGCGGCGCGAAAAAAAGTACGTTAAGCGCGAAAATCAATTTTCGTTGGAGCAACGTCGTCAAGAATCTGCGCGGGTGTCTTGAAAAAGCAGCGTAATCGCCCCTTAACGATCATTGGATCACGCGAGAATGCCCGATGCCACCGAGGTGCTCCGTCGGTCGCGCAAAAAGATTACGGAACGCAGACTCATTGTCGAACAAAAAGATCAATCGACCGACCGGCCGTTCGACGAGCCCGTTTGCGTCGTAGACGTGATTCCAAAATAACTTCGTCGATAATGCGGTAATTCCACGGCGCAGTCGAAGGAAGCGAATTAAACGATCCGTTCGCGGCAGGATCTGTGGAAACCGCGTTGGAACCGTAACGGAAATTGGGTTGGAGTCCCCCGGGAATTTCAGTTCCCGCCATACCGACCCGCTCCAACAATCCCTCTCCTCCCGCAACGATCTTATTGCAGGATCAGAGTAGTCCTTAACCGGAGATATCAGTGGCAGTTCCCGAGATTTCCCTACCAAATAAAAGATATTCTCTCGAGGTTTTCAGTATAATGCGCCCCTTTCTTCGAGGGGCGCATTATACTGTTTCATCCGCATGTGGCGTATTACATTTATGAGAAAGGAACGCACGAAAATGCGCATCTATACCAACGGTTCATCGAATATGATTTTTCTAGTAATTCAAGTCAGGTTTTGTCGTTAAATTCGCATTTCATGCTATATAGAAAAATTTTATTTATTAAAAATTAAAATAAGTTTATTTATTAATGCTACGAGCTTTAAAAATTTTTCAGTTATTAAGAGAGAGCGCAATCATTTTATTTATAATTAGAGACAAATGTTGCACAGGAAAGTAACTCATGTTTCTCGGAAACTACTACGGAAAAAAATGATGTTATATTAACATCATTAGCCAATAATAGTCTAAGTGAAAATAATGTTGTTAATTCAGTATTAATGAAACAAATATGCCCTTATTTTAATAATAAATTCTTTGTTTTTTTTCAACTGAAAAAAGAAATAAAACCAATAATTTGGCTCATGGTTTTATGCAGCAAATGATCATATTTTTCTGCAGTTTTAGAATAATAACTTTTAAAGGAATAAGTGAGTCCGAATAAACTTTTGCACAAATATTATATATCAGTTTGATTAACATACGTATCAAATTTGATTTAATTTTTGATATTACTTTCTCATCAAATTTGTAATAATAGTATCATAAAATGCAATTTTGTATAAGAATCAAGAAAATTAAGTAACTTTTAAATCAATGAGAGAATTGTGTTCAAATTTTACACAGATATTCAAATGTAATAGTAAAACAATCTATGCAGCTTTTATATTTTTGATATTGTTTTTAGTTGCGATATATACATCCTTAATTGAAAATTTGTCGATGTAAAAATTTCGGATGGAGCTAGTAGTAGTGCTGCGAACTGGGTTGACACGAACACGCAGCAACGTTCATACGGCCGATTTTATATTTTTATTTTATGTGTTTATATCCTTGGCGTGTCGCAATGTTACTACTCTTCTTTACGTTTACAACAAAAAACCATTTGAGGTTGTTAGGAAGTATAACATTCTCGCAAAGTCAAGTAAAACTTTTCGCATTCTCGGTGTTGTCCGAAAAATCCTTTCCTGGTAACACCGAGTAAGTATCACAAGAGACTTTGTTACATGTTACGAAGGATAAGAGAAGGCTTATGTAGCAATCGCTACGCACTGTAGCGTGCTGTGGGAATAGGTACCTAGGTGCTTTTATTAAATCCTGTCGGATCACCGAAAAGTTTGTGACTAGTTACGTATTTAGTCAAGGATGGTTTACCACAGCGACACCAAGTTTCTCCGCAGTTAACGTGTATTAGGATATAATACTTCATACATTGTTAGGATATCGAAAACGTCAATATCAATCTATCGAGTTGAACGGAAAGTGAAAATTTCTTTCTTCCTCTCAAAAAAGATACCAGAAGAACTTCGGATTATTTACTCTCAGAATCAAAAAGATCGCGCGATCTACACTTTTTGATTTTTGTTTCGTACGATTAATCCTCGACTAGCAACTCCAATATCTCCGCAGTTTTATTCATTTCTTTGTCCTGAATCGAGATAAATGAAACTCTTAAAGTGGTGAGCAGACAAGTAGCTGTACTGGGTGGACAGGTTAGCAGCTCGGCATTTTGCACTAGTAGCAATCTCGGAAAGATTAATGACACTCCCCAACTGAGTGGAGTACTCTCGCATCCTATTAATATATTAGCCGTACGTTCGCGAGCCACCTTCTCGACGAGCCTCTCGTCGCGCGCTCGAAACGCGTTCATCGGCAGAAGTGTCGCCCAAACGTGAAAGGTGAACATTTCCTTGAGAGTGGAGTGACGAACATAGATGATGGCCGAGTGTTCGTCAGCACTCTTCGCGAGCGCATTTCACCTTCGTTGCGCTTCTCGCAAATTTTATTTCTCAGGCAATCGAACGATTTCTTTTCGTTTACTCGTTTCTCTCTCTCTCTCTCTCTCTCTCTCTCTCTCTTTCTCACGCGCGTGCGCTTGTGTTGCTCGTTTCGACACCGTGATGCATAGCATGCCTACCTTCCGCTGGATCTTTCTTAATTACGTTCCTGACTTACGCACGACGAGGTTCCCCATCCGCCGACATTAGCGACTCTCGAAGATCGAGTTACAGTTCACGATGCTAATTTAATGTTGACGCTCCGGAAAGCTGCACTTTGTGCAACAGAGACGCATCGCACGTCCGACTATATTACAGCGAACAAAAGCTTCAAGTACTTTGAAAGTTAACAACTTGTTAGACGAGGTAAAAATGAATCATATTAAGTGAAAATGACCGAGAAACGATCAACGTAAATAAGCAAAGAAGACCACGTCTGGTCCAAGTAGATTTTGATACCTAATAATTTTTTGGTGCGAATTTTACAATTTCCAGTTTTATAATTTTATATTTTTCATGAAAACTATGCGCCGAATATTTGTTAATGTCGATGTTGAAACACAGTTCTAAATTAAAGCTGGAATACGTAATATCACAAATTAAATTGACAAACAATTTAACTCTTCTGTCAATGCAGGAGTACTCATATTGAATTTTAAACATCAAAATGAAATAATAATGGTCTACGATGTTTAATGCTAGAATTTACATGACAATTACAATAATAATAAACAAACATTTTGACCTCTATCAAACTATTTTTAATGTCAAACAAAATCAAATGTTATTTTGGAACGGTAGAGATTACAAATTTTGAAAGCCAGTTAAAAATTAAACGTCATACTAATTGTTATTAATTGTTTTTAGGAATTGCATGCAAATCGTGTACGAATAGCCACATTAACGTATCCATTTTCATGGTTGCCATAGTAGAAACGAGACTAGTCAAAAATCGACCGCATTACAATATGAAAATTACGTGACGATTTGGCCATATAGTTACTTTGGTCAGATGATTGCGGCTTTATGCTATACGAGAGAAGAGAATCGCCGGTTGATCTCGTATTGTGTCGAATCATCATGCTATTGTATGTTTATGTCATGGATCCGCATGAGACGCATTGCACTGTCCACTCCAGGAGTGTTTGCAGGCTTTGTGATGGTGACAGTGGACGCGAAAGATCTACCTATATCTCATTAGACGATCTAGAGCTATTTAGCAAATACATTGATTGCTGCGATAGTCCAATCGCTATTTCACTATTATAATCAATGATTCACAATCGTTAGTAGAAATTACAATAGTAGAAGGTAGCAGTACAACAGTATATATTTAGAATCATCAAAATATTAAAATACCCATGATGTAAAAATATCATGTTTAACTTTCTTGTAGATACACAATAATTAAAAATTCACTCTTGCAATTAAATATAAATTGGTCCCAAATTCAAACAAATAAAGTTGCGGAAGGAATGATTTTCTTAAAGTATTTAGATAAATACAAATCTGAAAATAATTTTATTGTGGACCATAATAATTGTAAGAAACTGAAGCAATGCTGTAAAAAGTTTTGACATTCTTCTAACAATGAGCAAAATCCTATATCCATATTTTGATAGTATTTTGATAGTCCAACTTATTAAAGTATTTTCACATCTGTACCTAACTAAATTTTTAGATACTTCAGTAAACTGTTCTTTCCATGTAGAAATTTATCATCAATTGGAAAGAATTCCGCATTATATACTTTAAAGAAATCAGTGTTTGTTAGATTTAATACATTACGTGTATATGATGTCTATATAATTCTCATTTTATGTTAATCAGGATCCAATTTTTATACTTTAAAAAATATCGATGTGGTTTAACACTGATAGATTTTAAATTTACATGATGGTGTTGATATAATCACATAGGAGTTATAAATCTGCATATTCGTGTTATTAATATTAACGCGATGTGATGATTATGTCAACACCATCATAAAAGAAGATTTAAAACCTTAAAAGGAATTAAATCTACAATCGATATTTTTTAAAGTTAATGAAAAATTAGGTGAAATAAGTTTTTACATATGATGTAACTTATAATATGATGAACAAAAGATATCAGACACAAAGCTCAATGCTTTTTAAGTACAGTGTATCAAAGGTGCTCTATAAATCAATTCATTTCATAAGGATCCAATTTTTCATATAATTAATACGAGGTCCTTTGCCTCAATTTTTAAAAACTATTTTTCAGCCAAATAATTATGTGCAACATCATAGCCATTATTCTTACATCATGAAAGCAACAATGATCTTGACGAATTTTCATATTGATTTGTAAAAACGCCGACAATAATCAGATATGGGAGTCAAATGGCGGAACATCATTTTTCGTTCACCGCTTCTTTATATCCATGGATGTTAGCTCAGGCGTAACGTGTCGGGGATTTGTCACCCATTACGCACCATTTGATGGATACCGAGATAACGTGATGATGACGAAGCCACTATTCGGCGCGACAGACTTATCGCTGTTCAAGATCGGCAGGCGTTAGCCGCGAAATGCTTATCGTGAGCTTTGAAAATCAACCGTTTAAATGAGAAGTATATAAATGCAGATGCGTTAATAGAGATAATATTTCGCGACTAGTAGGTAATAAACGTGTAAGAATCTGCAGGTTTATTTTAGAGTTTTCAAATATCGCCAATATAATACCGTTGCAATATCGGTTCGATCTCGCTATAAAATCGCGCGGAATTTTGGCATTGGGATATAATTATATATAATTATATAACTATAAATTATAAAAAAAAATTCTCTATGATGCGACGGAAGCGCGAACGGACATTACGATACGAACGTTGATACGCTCCCGATCGGAGCCACTTTTCTTAGACGAGACATTAAACCGATAGTGTCGCAGTGTTAGCAAGGGACTATTTCCTTCTCGAGTTTCTGTAAAATGCAAATTAGTCTTCGCTTATTCGCGGAACAACTCTTGCTTCTTCAGGGCGAAGAAACAACTGGCAGCGTTCCGTCGCGTGACTGTATTGTGGTAAAAAAAATCGCCCATGGTCTAAAGTAGTTTCTTGAAACGATCATTGAATATTCTGCTACCTTGCACTTAAGTTTCCGAAATAAGAGATGCCGTGTATTGCAAAGCTGGTCTTGCCGAACAACATTTTCATGATAAAATGGAACAGCCGCGCGAGTTTCGAGTGCTTTACAAGCATACACAACTAGTATACGCTATTCGTCCATCATGTATTGCTACCATTGTAAAATATTATCGCTATATCACGATATATCATGCTTTCATTACGAACTATCATTTTGAGGACGCCAAAATATTTATTGGCTTTCATAGTTCCATTTGTTGCGATATAACACGCAGCTTTTATTTACGCAAGTATATTTTTTCTCGATTCAAAATTACAGAATTTCACGTCCGTAGTATTTGACTATATAGTCAACGTTGCCAAATTGATTGATGAATATGCCTCCGCGACGTTTTTTGGTTTAAAATAGCTACAATATATGTATATATTACACACTCTCTTACTTTTAAAATGACACAATTAGAAAAAGTTTCTTAGAAAAGGAGGAAAACTACGTGACAGAAAATTATTGATTAATTAAATAATATCTTCAAAAAGATATTCTTAATATAATCAAAGTTATTTTTGATCACTTTTGTTTCACAATTCTTAAGAACGACCTTCTTTCACAATTTTTTTAAATCACTCTTTTTAAGTTGTGATGATTTTTTAATGAAGTTGTTAATTCATTTTTGATGATTAATAATGTAATGTTTACTTAATTCTTATTCATAGTAATATCTCTAAAATTATGTTTTTTTTAGTTCTGTCATTTTTGAGAATATCATATAGAATATTCACGAGTATAAGATTCTCAAGTAGAATAGTATAAGTTAAGAAATAAATTCATATCATGCGTGAATATGGAAAACGGATATACATTCTCGCTATCCATTGAGAACAAATTTCAATTAGGGGGCATTCGCCCCCTATCAACGCGATCATTCTGCGAGTTTGGTAAATGTCTGTTTTTCTTCTACGCGATCGTCTGAGTCACACGCGTTTTAAATTTAAAAATACGGAGCTATATGTTCTAGAAATCTAACTCGAAGAATCGATATCGTAAATCGTGAATCAAGATGAAATCCGCTGACATTGCCATCCAGATTGCACGTTTTACTTGTGTAAGGCAAATATGTTCGACGCGACTAACGAGTAGTCGAGTTCCGCTTGCGCAAAACTTTGCTTCTACACTCACCAAATTCACGTCTGCCTTACAACGTCGATTTTTTTGACACGATCTGAACGATTTGATTCAAACTGTTTATCGTGCCTCGAAGCTCTTACCTGAAACAAAAAAAGATGAATATATATTCTCATAACTCATAATTTTGGAGAGAATTATAGTTAAGACAGCTAAAGATTTCTTTTTGTTACAGGCCTACAATTGGAGTAATATTATATAATAAATGGTAAACTATAAACCAGCTATAAATTGATCAATTACAATCAATTATTCTTCTCATATTCGATTGGTCGATTTCTTGGTGACTTTTGAAGGTGACACTACATTGAAAGAAAAGATTGGCTGAATATATGTCATAGCATTTTTAATTGGCTGCTGCAGCCAATTAAAAATGCTATGCCATATTTTATTATATGCTGCAGCAGACAATCTTTCTTTTTCAGTGTAATACTGATAGTACGCATCAATATTTTTAGTATTTTTATAACCTTACACGATCAGTATTATTGACAATATATTTCACTTTAGTTTTATGTACAATGTATTTATTGCACTGTGACATACTGTGACAATGGATCCTAACAAAAAAATACTGATGCTCGAGAATCAAACTCCAAATCACCGTCAAGTATTCTACACTCAATCCATCAATAGTAATCATACACGATCAGTAAAATACTGTCAGTATTTATTAATATTGACAATATTATTGACCACGTACGGTCACTTTTACAATTTATTGCACAATATTATTTTCATTATAGATTGTCCTTTACAAAGCTTTGGCTAAAAAGTATTAGGTACTTAGACTTTTTTCTTTATGAATTCTTTTATCTACTTTTTCTTGTTATTATTTGTTTCTTATAACAAAGGCACAAGTCACAGCAAATGTCATAGATCAATTTTTGTGCTAAAACATTAAATAATTTACATATAATTGACATATAATAAGATGCGCTTGATACTTTTGACCAAAGTTATAATTTTGCTTCGAAAAGCATAAGGATAAAAAGAAACGTTTCCAGGGGTCTTTCTAACGTGTTTCGGAGTGAGACATGCAAACTGCACGTTCCATTCTTGTCCCGTCCGCCTTCCCGAGAGAGCCGTTAATAATAATCGCACCTCACGAGTGCAAGAGCGATGCTGTCGCGAGGAGGGATGCTGTATATTCGCCCCGTATATAATATTTAACAGTGGCATACCTCAGAGAGCTCTTTGTGCAGCCTTTGTGCGAATATCGTTGCGTCGCTGCCCAATTTAGGAAGATAATACCGACGATCAGGCGTAACCTTTCTTTTCCAAAGAACGCCCCGGTCTACAACCTCGCCCGCGCGAGCAACCCTCCATTCTATCTCAGCCGCGGGAAGAATGAAAAGGACGTTATTGATAGCAAGCCTGGAGGCTATAGAAGGAAATAGGGTACCCCGTCCATCCGTCTGCGAAGATGTAAGGAAGAACGGTGCGCGCGAAAAATGTTTTTCCTTCCTCTAATAAAATTTTCCCTGTCTATCCGACCTCTTTGCACTTTCGCGATGGAGCATTCAGCTGATACTTAAACAGCTTGAAACGTTGGATGGATACCACAAGGAGTAGGATACCATCTTGGAGTAGCTCTCGCATTAAGCTCTCCTCTCCGCACAAATCACATTGTCGCAAATAAAGTTAATAAAGTCGTTAATTATGTGACATATGATTGCAGTCAGCTGTCACTTTACATATTCTTCGAGTGAAAAGCAAACGCTTCCGTCGTCGTCATTTACGATGTTCGACGATGTTTATTCGTGTTCAATTTACGGTCTCCCTCTCGCCCGCGAACATAGCAAACATACGTAATCTTTATACAAGAATTTCTATCTCTAGGCGATGTTTCGTAGCAAAATGATGTCCTCCAATGACAAATCGCAAAGCTGACGTTAATAGACGAGATGACGAAAGGCGTAGAATATACTTGTACAAAGATACGGTACGCGCGAACGTAATCGGATTCAAGAGTCGTACTTTCAAAAGTCGACAAACACGAGGAACATGCTTTATCGGAGATGAATTCGAATGAAGTCGAGTTAAGATGTTACGCAAATGGAAATGTCAATAAGGCAGACGAAGTACTACGGGGCCCATCGCATTCTCCATATCCCTTTATTGAATGGACTTGAAAAATGAAAAAAAGACATTTCTAACCCTTAGGACTACTCCATTTACAGAATGGATGTGAAGATTATTCAATGTCGATGAGGAGAGGAGAGCAAGAGCACGTATGGCGTCTCTTATGAAAGAGTTGCTCAATTCGCAGAAAGTCAGAATTCGTTTCCTATCGACCTCAATTTTCTATCGGCAGCAATGAAGTTTGAAGTTACAACATATATCTATTTGATAAATAATTATTTTACTTGATGCAAAATGCCTTTTAGAACAATTTGTTTTCGAAATAATAAATTCATAATTTTATGACGTGATTTTCTTATAAATCGAATAATCTACACCATTTTTTTCGCTCGGTCAACTGTGTTGAATAAATATTTTCAAAATAACGAATAAATATTTTCAAAATAACGAAGAGCCTAATATTTATATATATATCTCTCTTTAATTAGCAAGACTTTTAGCGGAGTGCAAAACGTATCATGAAACTTAATGAGATCATGTCACTGGTTTTATGAATTATAAATTATATATTCGAGAAGAAGAAAGATCCGATTGTCGGGAAAATGATGAGAAATTGATTTCTCATGGAGAACGCATATTCTCTACTCATAGGACGGAAATAAGACAGACGAATCCCATCGATTCGCGAGATGATTATGAAGTAAAACCGTCGATGAGATTCAGTAGCGAAGAAATTGTCCTGAAAGATGATTGACTTCGGCGACGAACGAAAGAAATATATTTGCGGTCGAATTAATATGCAGATTCCACGTAATCGACACCGATGGCAATCACATTCTAATGAAGGACGAAAAATTACCGTGTGACTCAGTTCGTAAATAATATTGCTCTTCCATAACAGGATTGCTTTTCAAAAACTTAAGAAATAACTTTGATCGCAAAATGTTTCTAAATAAAACATACGGAAATCAGAACAAAGATCATAAAAATAAAAACTAATTATCTTTAAATAAAATATTTAAAATATAAGGAAAATATAATAATAAAAACTGATATAATTCAATAAAATAATGACAATTAAAGCACTAAGAATCAGCGGCAAATAATTTTACAGGAAAGGATGATTTTGTTGAAATATTATATATAAAAATTTAGATACAATAAAAACAATTTTGTTAGATCATTAAAATAATTATGTGGGACGAACAAACTAGTTGCTAGAATATCAAAACTTTTTGCTCAACATTGCTCATTATGCTTGAGATTCCTACGTAATTATTTTGATGGCGCAACAAAATTATTTCCAAATCTGTTCTAACTACATTTTTAAATACTTTAGTAAAATCGTAAAATTTTCTCCGTAATAATAAGAAACTCTGTAATAATTAGATGACATATACACATGACAAAGTCACAAAAATTAAAATTAACTAATCAAAATTCAATTTATATCAAGAATTAACAAATTAAAAAAAAATCGTAATAAATCTGCATCTTTTCTTCATATAATTATTGTGCATCGTGGTTCATGAATGAGAAAAACTTAAAGGTTTAAAAAAAAGGAAACATTGCCCAAAATAGTTGCAAAACTAAATGGAATCAATGTATGTATTTCAAGATGTATTGATATGAAAAAATAGCGTGTTTTGAAGAATTTCAAGTTGAAAAACGAGAAGAATATTGTAAAGTAATATTCTTTTTTTTTTTCGAAATTTTTTCACTCGGACAATAACTGCGAACTGTTGCGAGTAAATACGTATCAGTGAAGAGTATGACTCAATCAATTCTTACAGCTGTTGCATTAATGGCATGTCAGAAAGTTATGATTAGTTCGCTCGTCCTCGCTGCTGACTGTCGTAAACAAATTTTTCCTTCGAAAGAATCTTAATTCAACTTCGCTTTACTAACGCGACAGGTCGCAGCTGCATTCGCCCGAACATATACGGGGTCGCATAAAAGCTGATTTACCGTACGGGCTCAAAACCGGCGTGTTCGTCTTGTCGCGGATACGCAATCTACGAGGGCGCAAACAATACGCCGCGTATACCGTGAACGAATAAAAATGTTGAGCGCGACAGGACGTCTCTCCTTGCTATTTATCATACGAGTATGAGCAAGGAAACAGCCATGTACCTGCGTGTGTCTGAGAGCACGGTCACTTATGTTAGCACGAAATATTCGTTCCGGTTTAGCTTGAATTATTTATCGTTCAACACGTTTATTCGATCGATCGCGATCTCTGACCGGGCGGCGTCCGTAAGTAAAGTAATCACACTAGCGATTGCGTGATTGTGAATAACGATTGACGATTACTTTTTAACCAATTCGAGCAAACTTCTGTTATTTTCATCACTTTCGTCCTGACCAGCATCGATATGCCTGAGAAACGGATGATATCACGAAGAAAACTCCAATTAACACGGCTGCCACGATGGACGATGACGCAATATCGATATTTCGCGAAAGACCGATAATTGAAAACAGTGAGCGCCTGTATATTCACGTTCCAAGTCCAGGCAACGGATATTATCTGCGAGAAGGGATTTTTTTTTTATCTCCATGGTCAACTGCATGCGCAGGGGACAGACAATAAACGAGCGATCTGAATTCGCCGCGAGGGTTAATTCCGAAATACCCGACGTGCCCTTATGCAGTCACGCGCAGTTACATGAACGGTCGCATGAACATGCAAAAGCATATACACACGCAAAAGCGCGCGCGCGCGCGCACACACACACACACACGCGCGCGCGCGCGCACGCACGCATGCACGCACGCATGCACACACACACACGACGTTTCCTTACGTCTTCTCAAGAACATGTATGTACTTCCGCTGCCGTGGCCCTGCGCGTTCAAGAAACGCGAGAGTCGACGAGGCCTCGAGGCTGTTCAGTAGAGATACCACCATCTCGAGCACGTACCTATCTACGACCAACCACTATGGCCTCATTATTTCTATTACGCCCTATGCCGACAGATCCTACAACCATAACCGACCGACGCGTATTTCTCTCTTTCTCTCGCCAAGTTTACCGCGTGGGAGCATAAAGAACACACCCACGTTGCAGTTGAATCCATTGATACTTGCGAGAAATGACGCGTTGCGTTTAAAGATATAGTATATATTATATATGTATATTATATATTATATATGTATCAAAATAACAATTATGAAATAATTTTATAGAA
>NW_017259557.1:337819-357566 GCF_001594045.1 Atta colombica
ATATATATATATATATATATATATGTTATTGGTTTAGATAGAAGAACATTATATCTAATCTTTTATGTGATGCACGTTTATATACTTGCAGAATTCTTCGATTAATATGTAAATTAAATGATCCAGCGATTTTCTACGGATAGAAGAATAACGTTAAGGCAATTCCAATAACTCCGACTCTACATTCCACACATTTACCGGCAGTGATATAACGTTAGAGTAACTCTTAGAAAGAAATAATCGTCGGCATGAATTTTCGAGTCACGAAGGCAGCTTGATGCAACTGCACATACCAATCAACTGGCCAGTTGAATCAAACTCTCGGTGTCGTCGCGTGTCTGTCGTGCACGATGTGTTCCCGCAGCCCGGGGGACGGACGCGAAGGTCGCTCGTCGCCGAGGAAGAGGACGAGGAGGAATGTCGAAGTGAAAGAATGCGCATGTAAAGAGGAAGGGTCCATGTGGGCGCGAGCGAGCATTGCGGTCGCATTGCATCGAGTAGAATCAAGCCCAACCGAGTTGAGTCAAGTCAAGTCGAGTCGAATCGAGTCGAGTCGAGTCGAGTCGAGCCGGGCTCGAGTCTCGGAGTCAATGGTGAGACGGCCGTGGCAGACAGAGACATTGCGCGGAGGTTAAACGGCTGAACTCGCCAGCGACCCTTAGGGTCAAACGCCTAAATTGCCGCGTCACAACGCCGCACCGTAAGACAGCGCGCGCCGTCGTTTTAGTCGAGAGGCCGGCATTAAAGGCAGAACGAGACGCCTCGGAGTGAAAAAGGGTGATGAAGGAACGGCCCAGGGGAGCGAGGAGACGAGAGGAACAAGAGTATAGACCGTGTCAAGACGTGAGTACAAAAGGCTGCAAAGGGAAATCTACCGTGGCGTGGATTCGCGCGATCGTAGCGTTTAATGACTCGTTTAGAGATCGTTCCGGAATCTCGTATAACCCGACTTTTCGATTGCCTTCATGATTGAGGGAACGACTTCCCCTTCCACGTTGTGAACGCTAGGTTATCGCCCTTTATTGGCCACGCGATACGACGACAACTGCGACGGCGTGCAATCAGCACTTCGCGGTATATATTATGTGCCTTCGTGCGCAAGCTTTAATGCTGATTCTCGAGAACTTGGATATTGCAAATTTTATGATTTTTTAGAAATGCATTTAGCTGTGATCGGGAAGTTCGATCAAGATCTGCAGATGAAAGTTCTGTTAATAAACAGATTAATAAATGCGTCTCAAACGTGTATTTTAAATTTCTCTTATCTTGAACACAAAATTAGTGAATTGCCTAATCTGTCCCTCATAAAGAATACATTCATACTAATAAATTATATTATATTATATATGATAATGAAACAAATAACTAAGAAAAGGTGGGTACTGAGTTTAACCCTTTCACTGATTGAGTTATACTGGCGTTCTGTACTTCTGAACGATAGTGTCGGTATATCTCAATTTTTTTTACATACTTATATAATGTATGGAATAATACTTGCATAATAATATCGACACTATCATTGAGAGTTATAGATTCCCAGTACTGCATTATACAGTTCAGTCGCGGATTCGACTAAAATCCGCGAATGTTCATTCAATGAAAAACAATTGTAGATCAAAACAATTGAAAACATTCCTGTTTGATAGCGATGAAATACCGAGATACCAAAAAAACTACAAAAATAACATTTCGTTCTAAAGAATAGAGATTAGGGGGAAGGAACATAATATGGCCGAAGGATTAAAATTGAAATTAAAATGTATTCGGAATTTTGAAGCAATTCGTATAGTGTGCTATGCTAATAAAACGATATACCTAAGCTATGCACCGTAATATATAGATTCCGTAAAATTATCTCTGATCTCTGCAATTGAACGAGATAGACCGGAAAGTATTTCGTGCATTATCCGATTTTGGAACACGCGAACTATAACGTATTCGGCGCGTTCGTCTCGCGCGCTCGTCACTTATTGAGGACAAATGTTGTACTCGGACTGAAATTGGATAATATTAAGAGTGGCGGTCATTGACACGAACGCATACCGACTGATGCAATATGTACGCGATTGATGATCCGTGAGAAGGATCGAAGAACGACCTTAACTTTTTAGCTGACTCAGTCTCATTGAATGTTCACTTAAGAAGTGATCTTCATATCTTCATCGAAGTATAACAATATTTTTCTTCATCTCATTTCTGAAATTGTCCTTGCGGAATTGTAAAAAGATCCATAATGTTATTAAATTTGTACAAAGAGGGGAATGTTATGCAATAACATTTTTGTTAAAAAAGAAATTGATTCCGAATTGGTCGAAGAATTCGTGGCTAAAAGAAAGAAGCGTTTGTAACAGGATGTGCTCTATGTGCAAATTTGAGGTCGCAGGTGGAGCCCATATTGAGACATTTATCCAGGAATATCCAATTCTAAACCGATGCACCGAATACGATTGTCTCGCGAGGAGGACGATGCAGCAGATCGTCTGCGTGAATTCCGTTGATGAGTGACTCGTCAGAGCAAGTCTGCGTACGTGTTTCGATCCCTGCGTACGTGTCCCTGATCCGTGTTGACGTTAAGTCGGGAACAATTCTCGAGATTCATTAAGCGTGCATCGAGATAAATCCGCGACGGTTCAGCCGTGAAATTGAAATAATAGTACCGTACGGCGTCGATTCTTGTCCGACGCGCAAATGTTAGGTATGTAAAAGATATCACGAATGATGTCACAAAGGGATGCCTTCGTTCTGAACGAAGACAATGAAATTGCGTCATAAAATGGAATCTCAATTAAGATGCCGCGAGAAATTTTTTTGATGCTTGTATAATAAGACAAAAAGTCAATAAAGAATAAGAGATTTGAATCTATATCAGAAATCGTACATCTATACATGGTTTCTAATAAGTTGAAATGTCTTATTCCTTATTCCTATTACCTATGCTTTTCATTATGTTTAAAGCTTAAGAATGGCAAGCAATGGTATGAGAACAATGATAATCTGTGCGTACAAAAAGAATGATTTAGCCAAAGTCTAAAAGTTTAGTTAGATACAAAAAAATATTTTTGTTTAGTTATCAAAATAATTATATAGAATAAAAATATATTTACGTTAAAATTTTTTGCAGCAATGCTTAAGTATTTATAATTATTACATGATTATTTTAATAATGCAACAAAATTATTTTCAGATTTGCGTCTATAACTAATTTTTAGATATTTCAGCAAAAGCATTGTAAATTTTTAAATACTTCAGTAAAACTGAATTATTTCCTTGTATGTATGTGATAATCTGTACATCTGATATCTAAATTTGTCTTGCCTATCTCATTTCGTACGTCATCTGTGCAGGAAGATCAGCATAACCACTAATTTGAAGAGTGGAATAGTTTACATAATTTCGATCGAAATCAACTAAGATCTTGTGGTTCCAAAATAATTTGCTAATTACGTTCAACAATCTAGATTTGGTGAACAAATATGCATTAATGCTTTTACCTGCTATATGTGTTTCGCTGTATGTTTTCTAAAAAAAGTATCTTCAATTGTCATCATTATAATATTTGCTCTTCTTTCGTATTTATAATTCACATTGGAGAAAGAGAATTCGAAATATTGTTATATTTTTTACTCCGGTTAAAATTCAGAGTTTCGCGTTACGTAGACGTTTAAATATTGACTGAAGGGAAGACACTATCCCTTTCAGATATTTCAAAGGAGTATTCTTCGCTCTTCAACAGAGAGGACATCTTGCCCAACATCTTGGAATCGCTATCGTACGAAGTATCTGAAACTATCCCGGGGCGTTTCCGCTCCGACCTTAGAACGCGATCAAACACGGACCATAGACGAAATATTCTGCTAGATAGATTCCGCACTACTTCGATACGATGGATATTCGCTTTAATACTCACCACCGGAAAAAGGCTGTTTTCTTCTAGGAAAAAGATCAGAGCTCTTGAGATCTGGACGGTTATTGAGCTGGCCTCGGAGTATCCTGGATACGAAATCTATTTATTTGGCGATGATATTTTCGTGAGCGGTAAAACAAACGAGTAATCCTCGTAAAAGATTCCACGTGAGAAAATGTCACTGAGATTTTATTCCAATGCATGTCCGGAATGGAAATTTAATGCGGATGCGAAGATAAAATATCGCTTGTTCTCTTTAAATATTAAAATCGGATGCGTTCTGCAAAATTGTATCCATCAAATAAATAATGCCTGTGTAATTTTTTTATATACTCTTAGTTTTTAGAATTCTTAGAGTTTATCTTATTTTTATTATGCAGATATTATACATTAATGTATAATTATTAATAAATTTTAACGTTATTTTAATTTAATTGTACATTACTCGCGTGATTTTTTAAATGTAATTATTTGCGTGGGGTGTTTCTGTCACCAACTTTACATCTCAATTTTCATTTTTCTCTTTGATGCTTTACAATTATAAAGATTAACAATATTCTATACATTTTTTAGATAAAGAAAAATACATAAAAATTTGTTTTAATTATTTAGCAACAATTTGCTAAATATAATATGTATATAAATAGCATTTAGAGAATTTATAAGACGGGAGTGTCCTGGACATATATAACACATATAACACGAATAATAAAAGGTTTAAAATATATCAGATAATTCTAATGGTAATGATTGCCATGATATGTTCGCGAATTCAAATAATTATGCACGATAATTTAAATCATAGTTCAACAATTAAAGAATCCAGATAATGCGGAACAACTGTTCTTCGTCACAGTAGACGGAATCAGACGTTTCCTCCTCGTTGCAGTAAGCTCTTAGGCATGAGCATCCATTTCGTGTTCTGAACATCGTACAGTTGCTCTTAGGTAAAGGGTGGCACCCTTTTGTTTCTAAGTTCGTGAAACTCGGCGCGATTACCGAGATGTCGCGTAAATTCCCCTCCGCTTTCGAAGCCGCGTCGCTAAACTCCGACAAACTCGGAGATGGACCACCTTCGTTTCCCATTCGTCTTCTCCGCGGTAATTTACCGAGCGAGCAATGAGCTCGAAAGTGCCTTGGAAATGCCTCTCGCGTATAATGATTCAACCGAAATGATTACTGCCGTGAAATTGAAATGTTAATACATCATGAAAAATTCTTTCTGTTTTCGCAACGAGAAGAGAAAATTTATCCATGTGCGTGTGAATTTTACATATATTTAATTTCATAAAAATATTTTAGCTTTTATTATATATTATGTATATGCATACTTTATATGTGCTGAAAATTATGATAAATATAAATCCACGTGCTGAAAATCAGTATAATGAAGAAAAAATTTCGTTGTGACGTAAAAAGACAAAGGAAAACAGATAGATGAAACGAAAGACAGAACCACCAGACATCACTATTGCTATTCTTGACATTAAGAAGTATTGCTCGTTCGACGTTTATAATAAGATATTTATTGATGTCGTCGACAGATGTTCCTATCGTAAAGTTTGTGCAGACACTGCACCTTAAAAAATAGCCAGAAGATACGTTCCATAGTGACTAGCGTTTGTTGCCACCAGTATATATGGAAGACGATGCGCTCAAGAGTTACGTCAGCGGAAATCGGGGAAGCGTCAATGTCGAGAGACATTTATGGTTGTCCCGTTTAAGTGAAACTCGAAACCTGTTACGACCATAAAAATTTATAAATCGAAGAAACGACATGTCCGAGATACCTATTGTTCGCGTTGATTTAAACCGATGTAATGAAGTCGTTTCATTGGCCATAGCTATATTTCATATCTCTGGCTGTTAAGAGAGCAATTTGTTTTTTTTTTTATTGAGATCAGTAATGTAGTGACTTCTTCGGGACGACCGTAAATACGGAGGTTAATTTTCATTGCCTCAAGAACTTCTTTGTAGAAACCGTTCGTCTATGATGGTTCTGTTCGATACGGGAATTCCCAGTAGTTAAATAGACGTCCAAAACCCTCGAGACATCGCATCTCTTCACGGATTGGCTCTTAACGAGATTTAACAGGAAGTGGCCCATTACGTTTGTCGTGTTTGCAGATGGTACGGCGACAAAGCTCTGCTCGAAGGCGGAAGAACAGGTCTCATGGATAGGAGAGAACGGGAGAAGGCTGGACCGTAGCCGATGTAAAGACAGCACGCGGAAGTGGAAGACGTGAAGATAGGGGATGAGAGACTCGTTCAGCACGCCGCAGGAATTAAGAACGCGTTGCGCTCGGTAGAGCGAGCGTAATAACGCCGTCGTTATCGTTATTATGTTATTCCGTACGTAATATACCAATGATCCTGCTCCGTTTATCGGCCACACGCTTCCGCGTCGGAGCGGAAACCTCGATTGGCAAAACGATACCCGCATCTCGCTGCAATATTTTATATCGATACTCCTGCCGCGCGTACAAAACTTTAATATCCAAGTTTCGCCTCGTTCAATCGTTGCCACACCCGTCAGAACAGTACTTCTAGCAGAAAAGTTATCCAGCTTTTTACAACGGTCCAAACATAGATTGACTTGTACCTGCTGTCGGAAACTAATTCAACTTGTCAATCGGAAAAAAAAGACGAAAGGGAATTACTAGGCCGGAGGAGGGAGCGATGACATGTAGAAATGCAGGAAACACATTTATCTTTTTTCTTTTTCAGAATAGATCTATCTCGTGTCTTTTATGTATATCAATGTCTCGTTATGAAACGCAAATCTGTTCACTGCTGATTGCCAACGTGTCATTATCGCTCGACCACAGTAATCAACAAGATTGATTTTACCACTCATATTTTATATGCCAATCTAATGTCAAGTTTGTAGATGTAATGATCTCTATACGTTAACACGTCCATTCCTCATAAAAATATCAAAATGGCATCTGTAGAATTAAATGCTTTTTATACATACATATTCCATATATAGTTCTAATTATGTGTTTTAGTCTCAATTTTTTACTTGAACGGTTTAGCAGAAAATCTTGCTTAAAAGTAGAGGTACTGACTTAACAAATTAACATCTTCCTCATTATATATGTAAAATCAAAAAGTTAATACCGTAGAATTATTTAGTTATTCTGATCAAATTTTGAGTAGAAGAACATCATTTTGATCATTCTAATCAAATTTTAATTAGTACAAAATTTTTTAATAAAAAAGTAAGAAAGTTTTTGTTTGTTACATATTAACAAAATAGTTATACGTGCCAAAATAGTTTTCTCAGTATAGTTGCCATTTCGATTTTTTGTGAAGAGATGATTGCTAACTTAATAAGAGTAATGTATTGTACTAAATAAAAACGAAGAAGAAAATTATTTCAAGTATTTTTTCTCCTATTCTTTTTTCCAATTCTATTGTATTCTATGGCTTCTACCAATAGACATTTCTATCCAGACCTTGCTCGCATCGATCCTTCCTTCTCTCTTTGTCGTTCGTCCTCCTCTATTCAATCGGGCCGCAGTGTGTCCTGTTGGAGTTGAACGATCGACAGACTCATGGGGCTAGTTGATTCCATCGAAATCGCTCCTGCGTGGTTGAATGACACCGTCGAGTCTTATTCAAAAATCGTGATGACGAAATCCGGACCGAAAGCACGGTTGGAACTCTCTCGAGGCGAAAATAGTTACTATTGTTGAGGAAGAGTGTAGCGTTCTTTATATCGCAGATATAATATATCATAAGTCTATTTTTCATTTCTGCACTAGATTGCACCAGAACTTTTTTTCTCGTTTTCACCAAATATCGAATGTATATCTATTCCATTTTAAATTCTAAAAGTGTATACTAGTCTAGCTACAGAAAATAAACCTTTACATAATAAAAATATAGTATAGTATAAAATATTGTTAACTCTCTGATTAGATCTTTGTTTCGTTACCATAATGACTATTATACACAGTAAAAAAATTTTGTACTTGTTATAAATTTAAAAGCAATTCTTGTTAAAATTTGTGTTAATTTTTTTTTTACACAAAAAAAAAATTGGTTACTTTCTAGTATATTCATCTTGTGTTAAACTTAATACAAATTTTCCAACTGTGTAGTGATATTATAATTAATTTTACGTTTATTATTAAGTACTCTACTTATTCTAGTAATTTATTTTAGCATTGTTTATTGGCTCACATTAGAATCATATAAAGTAAGCTCTTTTCATCATTCTGTGCACGGAAAGATGATTTTAAAATATCTAAAATATCTAAAAATTTAGCTGGATACAGAATAAAAATAATTTTGTTAAACTATTAAAATAATTACGTAGAGGATACTCAAACTGATTGCTAAAATATAATATCAAAATTTTGCGCAATATTGATCTTCATGCTTGAGTTTCCTACATAAATATGTTGATGATTCAATGAAATTATTTTCAAATCTGTATTTAGTTTGGCAATTTCAGTAAAATAATTCTTTCCGTATTTTCAAAATTTGATTATTTGAAAAAAACATTATTCGGGAAAAACATATTCCTCTCTTTATAATAAACTCGCTTCAATCTGAATCGAAAACACGAGTATGTTTGACGTCATCATTATCGGACACGAGTCGGAAACGAGCGCCGTGCGTTGCAGAATCACCCTCGCGTCGCGTCACCCGGCTCTTGCGGTCTCGCGGAATTGGAAATCCGAAGCTCATCGTCGCCACCGCTGCCGTCGCTCCCTATACACAAACAGGTTTGCATGCAAATAACGCTCGCTTGCCATAAGCCAGCCGCGCGCTTCCATCAATACCTACATTCGCGTCTCCGGATTACCCGTCGAGATCGGATGTAGTGATCGAATATGCAAGTTTATGGAATCGCGACGCCTTTACTCATTCGGTATCGAGTATACGCTACTCCAACGCTATTATAAACAACATCTAGTCACGTTTCGGTCAGAATTCTCCTCCAACACGGATTCGCAATTCGCGTTCATTGTGTAGCCAGGTATATTCGCCGTGATTTTCCGGCGGAAGCGACGTCATCGACTCTCGGGGAAGAGATTTCTGGCCGACCGCGGGAATTCCATCTCCGGGATCCTTTTATCGCATCGATACTCGCGTTGTGGTCTAAAGTAAGCAGCGACGACAGCTTCGTCGGGCGAGACTGCGGAACGTAGTAAAGGTACAGAAAAGACGTCGATATCGATTTCATGTCAGATGTTAACCTGCCGAGAAAGATTTGTAAAGAATAACGTGGTGTTGCGCGTCACATGTTTTGCATCTTACTCGATTTATTTCAGCGTTAAATGTCTGTCAGCGAATAAGTTAAAGAGGTGTTTTCAAATGCATGATACTTATTTAACTTTGTGAAGATTCCCTCTGAGTATACATTGTTTACTTGTTCGTTCGTGTGGGTACGTGATAAGAAAATGCCACCGACGAGCCTCATTGGCATGTTCTTGTCTCTTCGTGAATTTTATCGGCAGTCCAAAGGACAAAAGCGTGACTAGCAGGTGAACAGCGTCATGACATATTTTTCATTCGTCACTCGTTGAGGCACGAGCTTTCGTCCTTGCGCCGGTCATCATGAACCATTACTTTCGATGTGAAACGTAATTTACTATTGCACATCTATAATTAATTATTCATACGCAAGAATATTAATCGTACTTCCTATATAAAATTGTACTTTCATGTTACGGTGCAGCACGTGAGCGCGTAATATTGTTTCAACTTTTACATTATGAAACTCGCGAGGAAACTTCAAACTGAAATACTTGGCTTTAGTACCGAACAATACGAATTATGAATTATCCAAATTTTGCAGAAAATAAGAGTGATATATCATAATAATTTGATAAACGTTTCGTTTGTGACGTTAAGTACTATTTTGACGGGTACACGTCACAGTAACTTCTCAAACACATATTAAAGCATGATGAACGAAAATGACATATCAAAGCAAGAGTGCATTAGATGTGCACTTTGACAAGAGAGTTACATAGTTTTCCCATCTACGTCACTTATGTAAACACACATACGTCATTATTTGTTCGTCCGTCGAGATTAATATTTGTGACAATCGCGTAAAAGTCATAATAGAAATTCAATAATTATCTATTGTTAGCATTCTGTGCTTTTCATGCAGCTTATTGTAATGTAATAATCATTTAATAATTAAATTACTTGATATTACTATGTCGATTATTATCATATATCTAATAATCGTAGATGTCGATATCAAAGAGAGATTAAATTGCTATTATATCTGTACAATAATTGTTTCATACGTGTATGATCGTGTTTCAAAAGCTATATTTCATCTCGAGAATATTTTTCTAATGTATTCTATATTCTAAAACATATAGGTGTAGATTTAACACATGCGGTGTTTATATTTCTCATCATGTGTTCTTAATCAATACTAATATTGACATGGATTTTAACCCTTTAATATTAAATTGACATCATATTGCTATTTATATCAACACTAATATGGTGAGAATTATACACACATTACATAATGTTAAATCCACATCCATATTTTTTTAGAATGTAGCTATATATCGGCTAACAAAATAATCTTAATTAACAGAGTCTTTTGAAAAGAGAAGATCCATTGAGTACGGATAATTCAGGGGATCGTATTGCGGCTACATCAGTAGCGACACATTCCACGCATGCCAAACAAGTTCCTCGCATTTCTTCCTTTGAAAGAGGAGAATCGCGAGGACAGGTACAAGATGTGGAATAAAACCGAACCTCTTCAAAGGGTCGCATGAGCGTTAGTCCATAGCGGTCCTTTGGTAAGCGTACCGTAATGCTTGTCCGATTCGCCTAAATTTATTGAAGTAAATTTTGCTTACCAGGTAAATATGAAAATATAAATGTAAATATGAAACCGGAATTTACTAATACATGGCTATAGCTGTCAATATAGTTGTCAGACGGCGCCATTGACGCCATTTCCTTGTTCTGACATCTGACGAAGATTTTCAACTCACAACAATACAAGTTCCATACAACAGTATAATTTGTAATAGCATTGAACATGTCGAATTTTGTGCCTGGAAACTACGATTTGCGGACAACATTGATTTTCTGTTACCATTTGAAGAAAACTGCTGCAGAATCGTATCGAATGCTTGTCGAAGCTTACGGTGAGCATGCTCTTGGTAAATCACAGTGCTTTGAGTGATTTAAAAAATTCAAAAGTGATGATTTTGACGTGAGAAACGAAGAACGTGGAAAATCACCGAAAAGTTTGAAGACAGCGAATTGCAAGCATTGTTGGATGAGGATGACGCTCAAACTCAACAACAACTCGCGGATCACTTGAATGTGACACGAGAAGTCGTCTCCATATGTTTGAAATCCATGGGAAAGATCCAGAAGATGGGAAAATGAGTTCCATATGAACTGAATGAAAGACAGCAAGAAAACCGAAAAACCACTTGCGAAATGCTGCTCACCAGGTACAAAAGAAAGTCATTTCTCCATCGAATTGTGACTGGCGATGAAAAGTGGATATATTTTGAGAATCCTAAGCGTAAAAGATCATGGGTAACTCCAGGCGAACCATCGACATCGACTGCAAGGCCAAATCGCTATGGACGGAAGACAATGCTCTGTGTTTGGTGGGATCAGAAAGGTGTGATCTATTATGAGCTGCTAAAACCTGGCGAAACCGTTAATACTGAACGCTACCGACAACAAATGATCAATTTGAATCAAGTTTTGTATGAAAAACGACTGAAATATCAAAAAAGGCAACACAAAGTGATTTTGCTTCATGATAATGCACACAGCAAAACTAATCAAGGAAACGATTGAGGCATTTGGTTGGGAAATACTTTCGCATACAGCTTACTCACCAGACTTGGCTCCGTCCGATTACCACTTATTTGCATCGATGGGACACGCACTTGCTCAGCAGCGCTTCACTTCTTACGAAGATGTACGAAAATGGCTAGATGGCTGGTTTGGCTCAAAAGAGCAACAATTTTTTTGGCGTAGCATCCACAAATTGTCAAACAGGTGGAAAAAATGTATAGCTACCGATGGGCAATACTTCGAAAATATTTTCATACAATAAACGTGTATTTTTTATAAAAAAAATTTCGGTTTCATATTTACATACCTGGTATACGGTTTGTGGCTTTCTTTTATCAGACATAATAAATCAATATAAAAGCGGTGCATTATAAAGTATGATTCTAAAAAAGATTTGTAAATATTAATTCTCTTATTTCAAAAATATATCTCAAAAAGTGATTTTTAAGTAATTATCATGAATGAATTAAATATACTCTATCAATAATCAAAAGTAAATTAACTTCATTAAAAATTGTCAAAATCAATTTTAAAAAAGTGGTTTTTTTTTTAAGTTATAAAATAAAAATGACGAAAATGACGTTTGATTAGGTTAAAAATATATTTTTTTTACTGATATTATTTAATTATTCAATAATTTTCTGTTAAGTTAAAAAATAATTTTTTCTCTGAGAAATATTTAATTTGTTAAGAAATTTGATCTTTTCAGTTGTGAAATACTTTTGAAATAAGAGATCGATATGTAATTCATATACACCAACAAATAATATTTTATTTTATGCAACTTTAACACGTATTATTAAAATTTGTTGTTGAGACGTTTCTCTGTTTTTGAAGACTGAATTTTTCGCTCACCCATGGATTACATAAGACATAAAAAACTGTGACAAAACAGCATGATTATTTTTTATTTTAAAGTATTCATAAAGATAGCTCAAACTAGAACAGAAATATACTTTTTATATTCTGCTACTTTATATATAAATATATATATATTTGTTGTTAAATTTTATACATTGATATAAATACGCATCGTCATCTGCGTCAACTCCTATCGCCTCTTTGTTTGTTATTGGTTTTGGAATTTCGAGAGTTTTTTCAATACTATTATTAAAATTTGTATTTACCTCGGCAAACATTTTCCGCGAAATTGAGAATTAAATAAAATTTGTTTCTACGCAACTGTCAAAAACTAACAATTAATTGTTGAGTTCGTCAAAGAGAAATAATATGAACGAGAAAAACAATTGGATTTTATTGTCATTTGTGTAAAGATCGAGGATTTATTTTAGAACAGTTAAATAAACGCAGAATCATCAATATTACAATTGGGATTACTAATTTTTGCTCTAAAATTTGCGAAGAAAATAAAATGCTGTTTTCGTAACACTGGAATAGTTTTTAAATTCTCCCAGCAAGTGGCGGAAATTTATAAACATATATAACTGCACACGATTCCTCGGGTATGTTTTCTGCTTGCATTATCGAAGCATTTTTCATGACAACTCGGAAATACTTATGTCTCGAAAGCCGAGAGAACTCGGCACCGGAGAACGAAACGACACCCCGCGGGGAATATTACACCAGTAGAGAATCGTGGAGCGTAATATCATGACGATTTAACCGCTTTGCCACCGCGCCATGCCTTTGATAACGATAATTATTACTGGAGCATCATCATCCTAATGGAATTTAATAACAGCATTTGTCGCATCGCTTGCATAACGCTGTATATCAGCTTCGAATATCGGACTTTTTACGGCACGGAAGAGGTAGCTTCTCGTGTGGAAATTGCCTGCCTATGTTAATGCGGTATAAAAAGTGCGATTCAAAATGGAATAATTTTTCATTTTACTCGATGTACCCCGAAATAATTTTAAATATCTACATGTAAAAATGTTTAGTCCACACAAAGGAACGGGCTTACTCATATAATTTAATCATACTCTTCAGAATTGCATGGAAAGGAGAAGTTTTTGCTAAAAAATTAGCTAGATACAGATCTGAAAATAATTTCGACCCTCAAATTATATAGAACGTTGATGATAGTGCTGCAAAAAGTTTTAACATTCTAGCAACTAGTTTAAACTGCTAGAACGTTAAAACTTTTTCCAGCATTGTCATCAACGTTTAAGCATTTTTCTCTGCATGTGAAATTTTAAAAAGACATTTAAAATTTAGATAGCAGAAAATAAAATTTCAATATAATTTATAACGATTTATTAATTTATATAATGACAATGTTTACAGTAAGAAAAGTTACTGGATAAAAATGAACGAATCAGAAAAGATTTTGGTCATATCAATCAGAATTGAATATATATCTCAACTAGAATTATAATAGAATCAACCAAAAAAATTCAAATTTATCCATTTTCAATCAAAATTCTAATTAATTCAACTAGGCCCTTTTTTTAAATGTAAGAATTGAAAATGAAAGTGACATTCTCTTAATCACGAGAACAAATTTTGCTCAATTCTACGAGTGCACTGTCAACTGCAAATGTTGTGAACAACGAACGGAGTTTCATATATAGGCGAAGTTCAGTCGTTTTAGATGCGATAGAGAGAATGAAAATGGGGGAGTGCAAATGTAGAACAAACTGACGAAGGTAGACGGGAAACCGAGAAGAACATTCGTACCATTTTCTATACGCTCGAATGTCACATTCGTCTCTCGACAAGCGTTTTCGGAAACGCTTAAGATTTACCCTGTGTCGCGAAGAATTGGATCTTGAAATTGAAAAAGATTGAAAAACCTGCATTCAGAGGAAAAAAGATTCAATACGATAAAGAAATTGAGATGGAAAAAAAATGCGGTAACAAGAACGGCGTGATAATAATGCTGCATTTTAACAAAGAAATTCGCCCTGGAATCTGAGTTAATTCCGTGTTAATTCGAGTAAAAGCATTGTTGAGAGATGGCATCTCATTATATTTAATAATGAAATTTTAAATAATGAAAATAATACTAAAGATCGCAATACAATCAATATGATTAAAAAGTACCGAACTTTGCTATTATCTACCGGAAATAGAATCCAAAGAGAAAATTTCCAAAGGCTAATTCCACGTGCAGTATTACGTTGCAACCAAGGTTACAATTTAAAGAAGTCAGCGCAGCATCTTGGGAATTCGTTGATAATACCACTGTATTAAGTACGCAAAACTCTGAGGCTCGCCTTAGGAATCTTACAATAGAGTCGAACTCCTTAAAAGTTGGTCAACTATATTTCGAGAACGAATATAAAGCATTCCCGATGCTCCGTTTAACTTTAACTCTTAAATACGATGCGCTGCTGCTTTCGTGATAAACGCGAGATAATATTCCGGCTTATACGTTATATCAGCCGAATTTATAGCTGCAACCGTATTACGTAATTTTTGTTTCAAATAACCGCACGCTGTTCTTTTGCAGATATCGACCGCATATAAGCACGGGACTTTATTAAAGTGGTATAAACGTAAACCATATATTCACATTTATCAAGTAATAGCAATTATCGCTTCTTAATCAAACATTCGATGCCATATGCGAAAAATAAATCAAATATTTAATTACATAAAATGTAATATTGCATGGGCTCGTTTTTAAATAACTATCTGATACCACAATCAATACCAAACGGTCGTAAATTCTTTTCAATCATATAACTTTAAATTTTTCTTTTGATATCGATAAGGAATCAAGCCCGACCATGTGGAAATAAAAGTTTCATAGTCTTGGGCTCGTTTCTCTCGCAAATTGTTTTCAAATTCACGAGGTCGCCGCGAAAACTTCTAAGGATTCCTCAAGACTTTTCCGATAACATAATAATTTTTCCTGTTGAGAAGAAAAATATTCGTTCGAGAAAGCACGCTAGTCTCGAGACAAATAATCTTTGAAAAAAACAATTTAATTGGATATAAAATATAAAAATGTAAGCTGATACGTTTATTTTCCTTATAAGGATATTGTGCATGAAATGAATTAATTTTTCTAGATAGATAACTGAAATTATTGCACAGAATAATCTATGTCTCGATAAGTTCGAAATAAAATGTAATTATAAAATATAAAGCTTGTAGTTCTACACGCGCATTGTAGAGATTCTAATTAGAGAAAAGAAAGGAACCCTGTAAAGCTAATCGTGCGAATAGCGTTACGAAAGTAAAGCATGACACAGCTCATCGATTTTTTCCCTTACTCTCAACTTTACCGAGTCTGCTGTGTACTACTTTCCGTGGTATACAAGGTGCTTTATAATAGGTAAAGGTGGCCAGTACGAATGGTTTCCGAATAAATATTGACGCTTTATATTTGAAAAATGTCTATACTGTCGGTGCAAATCTCGCAGTTGGTTGCTTCAATTTTCTTGAGCATTCTCGTGTGGCGAGTACATATTTATTTTTCCGCACCGCATCTATTGCTGTTCACTGCGTCTGCCTCTAGGCGAAAATAAATACGAGTTGATAAATACGAGAAGATATCTGAGAGATAAAATTTCCATATTTGTGAAATATTAGAAGTAATAAATGCGACTGTTTAAAATTATTTTCAAGACGAAACTCGCCATAAGATCCTATCATTACTCGCATTACATCACACGTTATAACACACGCTGTGTGTTTTAGTAGATGAGGCAAAATTATTCTTCTTTTAAGAAAAAAAGAACTATGCGGTTGTACTTCTTTGTTCTTAAATTATAAGTCAATCCACGAACAACGTCATAAAGAAACTCGTAGCCCGTCGGTATAATTCAAAAGCTCGTTTCAGTTCTTGCGGAGCTAGCGGTTTACTTCTCATCTTAGGTAAGCAGAGAATGTTGTACGATGTACTTAAAATAACCACGTCACGAAATGATTTAACCTAACAATGTACCACGCATCATAAGATGTTCGCAAAGAAGGTGTTTTTCCACTTGGATGATTCTTGCCTAATTTTCGAGTTCGCAGTTCGCACGATTCGAATAGTCCAAATTTATCTCAGCTATTGCCATCTAATATAAAATGGAATTCAAATTTCGAATAGGAAGTCCTTAAATGAAGCATGCACAAATAGTTTGTGCATTTCGTTGCAGGTTATCTTTTAGGGATTGTACGAGGCTTTCATCACGTTCGCTAGTTCATTGTCGTATAGCGACCTAATTTTCTTAATGAGACCGTCCTTCTGAGAAACTCTTTGCGTAAGTTGAAACTTCTAGCGTCGCGTAAGTCGTCAACGTAGACGTCAACGCGGCACGTATAAGTAAATCCTTCTGGTAAAGAAAGAAACGAAAGAAATAATTTTGATGATGACAAGCTGTATACAGAATTATCAGATTTTCAAGAAATCGATTGCAGGAAAAAGAGTATAAAGATCTTTTCGCAGAGATGTAGGTTTACAATTAAGTGTATATTCTTCCTTCTCCGTTATTTGTAACTATTTATATACTGAAGATGGATAAAATCAACATTTGATAAATATAAACATTTGATAAATATACTACTTGCTTTGTACATATTAATGAAATTAATCATTTTATATAAGAAATATTTGTTGTTCTATAATTTGTTTTTAATACAGATTCTGTTTTTGTCGGAATAAAGTCATACATACTTAAAGAGTGCATCTTCTAAAGTACATTATACCATTCTTTTAGCAGAAGATCTTCTAATTGTTTAAAAAATATTAGAGGAGGAAGTCTGTTTCTCATTTCATTTTCTTAAACTACAAATGATTTGATAATTAATATTTAAATTAAGCGACCGCATTAAGCGGCCAGAAAAAATGAAGTTTCAGAAAACAGAGGAAAATTTTTGTAAAATAAAGTTCCTCTTCTAGTATTTATAAAGCAATTGAAAGATGTTCTGCTAAAAGAATAGTACAATATTCTATTGGTAACTATCTTTCAAGCACTCTGTGATTATTTCAACAAGAATGGTATAAAAAGCAGAGATAGATTAACGAGTATTAACCCTAAAAAAGCTATCAATATATAAATTTTACGTACAAATAAGCGAGCTAATCCTTTTAAATTCCTTTAAAGTTAATGGTTAAATTATTTGTGCTTATAAAGATTTAAATTATAAACATTCCGCCATTAAAAGTGTATAAAAAATGTATAAAAAAAATTGTGTTATAATACATTAATTAAGAATGACCTCTTTCCTTGAACGTAAAATTTATGTATCAACAACAATACAATATCACTCACTAAAATTAAATATTCTATACTCAATAATAAAATAAATACTATATTTCTAAGATTATGTATTTCTAAGATTAATAATAAAATAAATACTGTATTTTCTAGATGTTTATATTATTTCGCCTATCCTCTATACGTTGTATAATGTATGTTTTGTCTACTCCCTGTATATTGTATAAATTTGACATCCTATTAATTCAGGGCAAAATAGCTTGACATGCGTGAATCGCGCCTTTAATTCAACACGCCAGTACCGGAAGTGCAAAAGCCCGTTTCATGACTAATCCTTAGTGATCACCGATGAAATGCATGAAACTACGAGCCGTTGTGTATCCACTCTGGACAACGGCCAAGTTTCTTGCATGACCGGAAATAACCGTAGACAAGCGCGGGATTAGTGAATGCATCGTTTAGGAGACTACGCGAGCGTTATCGCCAAATAAGTTTTGCAACCCCGGCATCGAGCGGACATGAATCGCGAATTTGCGCTTTGCTGAATAACGCTGACAGACGTGATAATGGCGGGTATAAGCAAAAGAATAATTCTTCGGACATTTTTCTTCCATTGCAATCTGGAACTATTCAGAAATAGTGTTCGCAGTTATATAATATGTTTTTCAATCTAGAAGAATGCATGTCATATAAAAATTAGTAATTTTAAAGCGCGAATTATTATTTTCGTATATCTCATTTTATTCTGTGCTTCCTAAAATTTTTTGTGTTTTCACAAATTATGATCTGCACAAATCTTCTAATTAATATGCGTCGTCTCGCGAAAGAACCGTTATCTTATTTTCGATGGAATGTAGTCTCATTCATTGCAACTCAACTGAGATGAAATCGCGTCGAGCGATTTCACTCATTCCTTTACACGCCCACGCGAAATACGACTTTAAATCTAAACAGACCAATTCTCGCGCACGACCATTCTCGTAAGCTCGATGATTCTATGGTTCGTAAAAAGAGAACATAGGACGTAGGACGAAATGGAAGAAACCAATTAGACGAAAGAGATATTGAAGGACGACGATCGACCCAATCGGACACGGTCTTAACTAGATTTCGGCAGAAGGGAATTGTCGAAAAGGAAGGTAAAATAGAAGTAAGAGTGGAAGAATGAATGGCGGTTCAAACAAGATTCCACGGGGTATATTGCGAAATAATCCATTAAGAGTTAATACTCTATGCGGACAGAAGAGAGAAGGTGAAATCTGCTTTGCAATACACAAGGAATGATTATCGCCGATTGACATCATCCGAGGAAGACGCGATAAGACTTATTACTTGTCGATATATCATTTACGAACAACATACGTATTTCTTTCTATAAATAGCCGGACGTCTGAGAGAAGCTCATAAATGAGACAATTACGCGGAATTATAATCACCGTAGGCGTCCGTGCGATGATGATACGTAAAGAGGCACTTACGTCAGCGTACATCGTGCAGCATAAAAAAATATTAAGGAACACAACTTGTCTAATTGCGACGTTGTCGATGGCAGCGAATTAAAGGAGCGGCTTTTCTCTCGCATTCTTATTTCGTAATATAAAAAAAAAAAAAAAATTAAATATTGGAATTCTATAACTATAACGTTATCAAATTGAGAACGTTACGATAGAATTTTACGATATAGGAGAGAGAACGATAGTCGTCATGATGAAGTGGAAACCTTCAAAGTATTGATCAAAGTATCTCTTTTGGCATTCAGTCAAATAGCGCGACTTCAAAGGGATGTCGCACTATAAATATTAATTTTTAAATTGGTGAATGGTCTAAATACACGCAAGTTAGTAGATAGGATGCTCAGAACACTTTAAAAAGATTTATTTTATATATATAATTATTTTAT
>NW_017259557.1:357666-368739 GCF_001594045.1 Atta colombica
TTAAATAGTGTAATGATTTAAAATAATTTTATGTTCCATAATTTCTTATTTTTTCACAATTTTATTCTGTTTATGTATGCTAATTATCATATTATATTTATGCAAAGCTCAAGTATATTGTAACTTTTTATATAGTAGAAAATTTTAAAACTTAAAAATAATAAAAAAACTGTAATGGATCCATGGGTGTCGACTATACTGTGGTTGATATGGATTCCACATTTGAAATTTTTCCATATGTGGAATTCCACACTTGGAAATTCGAAGAAAATATAAATTATTTTTTAATACGACATAATTTATTATTTAATATTTTATTAAAAATGAAAGTTGATTAAACTATATATGAAAAGTTGCGTATTTACAACTCGGCGGTTGCCTTTTTCATGATTGTCGACCGATATTTCGTTAGTGCCCAAATGTATTCGACGAACAATTCGACGAAACGAAAGTAATATTGATTGAATTATTACAGAACCGATATAAAACCGATTTTGACAGGAGCAAATTAAAACTACATTGAATGATTTTATAATATAATGGAAGCCAAGAAAATAGAGATCTGTAATTTAAAACATTGGTAAAACATGTTAATTTTTTGAAAAAAGATGTAGCCGTGAGAGAAATTATGTCAGAATACACAAAAATGATAAAACTTCTGCTTACTTCGGCAACATCCTGTACTGCGGAAAGATCTTTTTCGGCTCTTAGGAGATTAAAATTTATCTACGTTCTACAATGTTTCCAATTTTGTTAAATAGTACGGTTGTTCCGCATATTCATTCAGATGTCATTACAAAATCATAATTTAGAATTTATAATGGATGAATTTATAAGCAGGAACAAAATCCATAGTTTCACATTTGCATGTTCTACATGATTACGTATATTATATATATAAAATATGTATATAAAATATTATGTATATAAAATATGTAAAAAATAAAAATATATGTGCATTTTCATGCAATCATGAGACTCTTTTTTTTTTATTGTCCGCCCTTATCTTTCTTCGCCAACTCGTTACTTCTCACTTGTCACAATTCTGAGTCAACGCCCCTGAGTAGGTCCTCTATGTTTCTTTAGTACCAATATAGAAAATATATATGTTTTAAGACTTCTAAGCAATTTATTTTCCTTTTCTAAAATAAGAATTATATCTAAGATGCTGTGACCTCACCTACCCATTTAAAGATTAATGACAAATTCGAATGGACGCACTCAGTGCATATTAAAATCGTCATATAGAACGTGAAGATGTATGTTTAATATAAATATAAAAACAAGTTAAACCGAAATCCTCAATATATTTTATTGTGCTGTTAAGTAAAATATGTATAATTAAATATAGGCACCCACTCAAGTCATAAATTAAAACTATATTAGGTGTAACAATGTGATATTTATCGAAAACGATCCTCATAATAAATTTTATTCGATCTTGTTTTTAGTTTTTCTCTTTCCGATTATTGTTAATCTAATTTAAGTTATATATTTTCACGGCTGATGAGGATTACGTAAAGTCGAAATGTACCGTTGAAACCTATAGTTAAATAAAATAAATATTATATCTAATATAATTTAATTTATGACCTGAGTTGGTGACTATATTTAATAATTTATATATTGTATGTAATTTACAGGAAAAAAAGTAATAGTAATTATCAATTTACTTGTAATAACATATTTTATAATTTGAAATATATTTGCATTTTACTTTTACACTTAGCGTAAAAGTTATTTTTACACAATGATTTTAATATGCAATGCGCATTAATGCATCTAACCGAATTCACTAATTGTAAGATGTAGGTATTCCGTGATTTAAAAAATAATAGCAATACGATTCAGCAGTACGTAAGAAAAAAAATTTGTCAGTTGCAAAAGTATTTATTTATTCGGACTAATTCGTTCGCAATTAGACATAACATCGTGCATAATGACACAATTTATTACGAGAATACGCTTGATTGCTGTGACTTTATCGGGTGAATAGCTGTATGTGTCGCGGTTAATTTTTAGCGATAAATTAATTAGCGGGATTGTATGTGGCGGAGCCAGTTTTTCGGTAAACCCGTTTGGAACGCAGTTACGTAAATGCGCGATCGCTCGCGCGGAAACGTACGCGTATGATCACGTATATCCTCGTCAGTAGTAGGTGCGGCACAAGCCATGCATTTGCATCGATAACGCCACTTCTCTCGCAAGCGTGTCTTCGAGGTGAAACGTTATTTATTGTCGGGTCTACATTGCCTCTTCGTCGTGAGGAGAATTTCATAAATCTTCCCGCACGCAGGTACTTTCGCGTCGTGCCTCCGTAGCCCTTTTCATCGTGCTGTACCTACAACGCTTCTCCCTGTTGTGTCACGAAACGAAATATAGACGAGATGGTGGTACACCACCACGCGGCACTATAATTCAGGAATTTCAATTCCTCGCATTTTCGACATACCGAATTCAAAAGGTAACTTCCTACAGTTACGATTAATGAACAGTAGAAAACATATTTATGATCTGGCAATTTTTATTGAATGACGCAATGAAAACTGGATGGTACCGTATGACTGTCAATATAATTTTTACGTAAACAGAAGAGCTGAAATATATCCCTGTTTAAAAAAACCAATCATTTCAAATTGTAGCCTTATTGGATATTTTTCGCCCAAGCGTTTGCAGATAAGTTGTGAGTATACCCAAGAGATAGAACATCGTTTAGACTTTAGACAACTCATGATTGATCCGCCGACATTCGGACAGTGTTTAAAATAAAATAAGATGGATACTAAGATAACATAAGAGATGGGTATCTCATTCTATCTCATTCTATTTTTATCATAAAAAATATGGCAGATCAAATACATACTGGAAAGAGTCTGGTTGCATTAAATGGAATTCTAACTGAAAATGGACAAATCAGAATTTTCTAGTCTATTATAATTCTAGTTGAGATAACCAGACTTTTGATCAGAATTTTCTGATTCATCCATTTTTATCAAAAATCTTTTTTTAATATATAATATCTAATCTTTTGCTTACGTAAGTAACTCTAGTTCTTTGCTAGTAATGTGGAACTTTAAAGGCATAGTCGACTTTTTGATTATAAATTCTGATAAATTTAAATCTATAAAGAATAAATAAAATACAATTCAACTTCTGTTACAGTGACAATTCATTAAAGTTTTCTTTCTTTCTAAATCTGAATCAGTGGATAGTCACTAATTATCCAGTGGCATACTTAGCATTGATAATCAGTGAAATTCAATTAAAAAAGAAAGAATGTTTGAGCATTATATAGCAAAATACTGACATTTTCTGATTAACTGACGTTAATTTCAATCTTTCAATACCATATTCATTGAATTTAAGCACTAAAACAAGGTTAGTTATATTACATAATAAAGATTAGCTAGGTTAGGAATCTCGGATTTACTTCACTGATTATCAGTGGCATACTTGATTGATGATCATTGATATCAGTGATTATCTATTGATTCAGATTTAGAGAGTAAGTAGGAATTTTGTTCAGATTTTTATGTGATCCGAAATAATATAAAAATCTGCACTGAAGTTCGAATCCACGTTGCAAATAAAAGATACACATTGCCGAGGGAAGGCTAGGTACGTTCTATCGCATTCGATTTCCAAAGGCAACAAAATCCTCACAATGAATGTTGTCTTGAGGAGTATCGTATTGTCTTAAAAGTCGCGGCAGGTGGCAAGCGTGTCGGAGAGAAAGGAAGACGTCTCAACGTCGGACAGCTCGTCGGTTACGGTTGGTATGTGTACGCCATAGTGTCGATGCCTGACGTTGAACGCCACGCTAAAGTAACGGGACATTAGATTAATGGCCGTCACCGTTTGATATTTGTATCGTCCTTCGCGCACCACGAACTGCCGTTGTTAAAACCCCTCCAGCTTAATGCCCTTTCGGGGCCATTGTATTGATATCTTTTCTCGCGGCAGCGATTTGCAATTTGACTCGCGCTCGATGGAAATTTATAGTGCCGTAAATCTAATTGACTTGGCGCTAACGCGCCGCGTCGTTGGTAGCTTTGTTGCGCGCGCACGAATGTCAGATATTAAAAACTTAGCGCGGCACACAATGGCCAGTCTCGTGCGATTTCTTACTGGCAATGACGCGGCGCGAATGCATCGGTGCGCGAATGCGGAGCGGAGCGGAGAATAATTTATTTATCTTACCTGTAGCATATTATGCCACATATTGCGTTACCGAAGAAAGGTCTCGTTCTTCTCATGTACGTTTCCTCAAGGTACCGCCAGCTGCGGTGCGATACGTTCCTCGATGGATAGCGCGATACCGATATAATAATGGCGGATTGTTTTAGGTGGAGCTTAAGTCTCGGTGCGAAGTTCCGATAAATGAAAAGTTCGATGCGATGGGCTCTAAAGCGAGCGACGGGACACGGTGTTATTAATACCCGATACAACACGCTATGCACGTGCAGCGAATCTGCGGAAGTTTAGCAATCTGCATATCGCGGGTTCCCGTTACGTTACCGGTATGATAACAGTAAACAGTCTGATCTATGACATACCATGCATAATATCACGCGATCTCATGCGCCATGGAATTCCGGACTCGACGGCCAGAAAATTAGTCCCTTTGCGAATGAAGCGCGATAAGTTCGGCCACGACATTACGTATTTAACAACGAATACACATATATATGTGCGGGAGAAACACGAAAACGTATATTCGTGACATCAAACGAATGTTGGCAATAAACTGTTTGCAGTAAGTTTCAAACTAGTTCACGTGGCTGTAAAGCTTTCGTTACGTTAAACAGCTATATTTCCATTAATTAAGCAGCTAATACTTTCGACGGACGCTTTCCTCTTACCGTCTTTTTATTGGCTGAGAGTGAGAAATTATGCGTTTTCGCTACTACGTACAAACTCATTCGCGACATGAAATTACCCAATGACGCTTTTGGAAGCGGTGTGTAAATCTTTTTTATTTTTTTTTTTTCTTACCGCCTATGTCGAAAGCTCTTCCGGATGGGCAATTCCGCCTTTAAGACGACTTGTCTCGTAGCTTTAATGTACCGTCGCCTTCCTGTCCTCGCGCCGCAAAGTCGTAAACTTTTGTCCAAACCCTTGTATCGCCACAGATGCCGCCGGCGGCCGCTACCGTCGTGTCGTTAGAAAAGACGGGGGGGCAAATAACGGCGATATAAGCTTTTGCTACTACAGGGAGGTTTTATGGCATGGCTCGATGCCGCGGACGACAGGGAACACATGTGTAAACTATTGTCGCAGTTACGTGCCGTTGCGGGGGAAGAAGAAACTCGACTTGGCTCGGCTAAGAAAGAGAGAAACACTGACCCTTTGATCCTCTAACTTTCATGTGACGACTGCGAGATAGACGTGACTCCCTGGGGGATCGGTATGTATACTTATCGAGGTATGATGTACAGACACTGCCGCAAATATATGCGCGTATATCTCTGTCTTTTTCAATATGTAAGCGTCTTTGAAATTGTCCCGCTATATTCGCGTGTGTTTGCAGACGGTGCTTTCTTTCTCTCATATCGACATATCGATTTATTTTTAGCCTGGAGTTATATCGTTTTATTATATGCGATCGCAGCGATTCGATTGCAACGTTCACTCGCAAAAATTGCATCGTGACGTAATTTTCGATAAATACTGCATAGTAGACGAGTTGCCAGTTACAGGATAATGTTTATCGTAAATTCGTTTTCTCGCAATTAATTTGTTATTATCCATAATATAGATGGCTTCTCATCACTGCTGCGTATACTAGCTTATTCACAAATTGTGAAAATTATATGTATTTTACTTTTATTATTTTATATTTTAACCGCGTCGATTAATGATGGAAGCGTTATTTAATATTAGTGTTTTTTTTTTGTAGAAGAATTGTGATACATTTTATGCTCTTTAGAAAAGATAATTGTGATACATTCTAATTTCGTTTTACACACACTGTACAATATCAATAACATATACAATATATACAGTGAAAATATTTTATATTGTAAACTTTGTTGAAATTTTTGTGTTAAATTTTTAATATAATAGTGAATACATAACTTACTATTAACTGAATATTAATTTAACTGATTTAATATAATGTGATTATTTTATTTGCATATTTTGATATTCAATATTTTTTGTCAAAGTAATGCAATTTATGAGTAAGTGAACAAATAATAAAGATAATATACATTAAAACGCAAATTCTAAGATAAGGAATAAAATATGTGTTAATTTGACATTTACAAATGTTAATTTTATTTAAAAAATATCCTTCCACAATTTATTTAACAATTATGTTAGTATTATATTTTTTGTGTTAATTTTTTACATACTAGAATTTATTATTTTCTAACATATTCATCTCGCACTGAGAAAAATGTTGGATTAAATAGTAATTTTAGAAAATCGGACGAATCAGAATTTTCTAGTTAAATCTATCAGAATTCTACATAGTTGAGATAACCAGAATTCTGATTCGTTCATTTTCAACTAGAAATTTTTTTCAGTGATGTAACACTGAAAAAAATTGACACAAAAATTTGGAATGGACTATTCGGGATACATAAAATATGATAAACACATAAATTTAACACAAATTTTCCGACTGTGTACGACATATTTATAATATTTGTATTTTTTTCTTAACCTTTGTATTTATATTTTTCCCATCATTATTCAGATTTGTTTGCGTGCTGCTTTTGCAAATTAGACGACAATATTATTGTTCTCTTCATCAGCGTTTCATTGAAGCAACACTGGCGGCGAACGCGTGGCTTCTCTCGCGTTATTTATTCCATCTTGGTTCGCTGTTCCTCAGACACGATAATACTGCACTTGAATCTCGAAGAAACACGCTGAGGTAGTCCCATTATGATTACGCGTTCGTAGGTTACAGCTGTGAAAATGTAGAGGCAACGTGATTGCTCGCCGCGCATTACATCGAGCTTCACCACGTCTCTTTTGTGAGTGTCTCCTCGTTGTGGAGACGATAGCTCTTGCTCGATACGCTTCCTTCCCTTGGGAACAACGATTGTAGCACGAATACGAATCAAACTGAATTTCCTCCTGTTTCTCTCATTGTCTTCCCTCTGCACGATGACGATTCCTTTCGTGACGCCGCTGATAAATATTTGCACATGGAATTGATACTCTTGTGCGCGAGGTGCTCATGGCACAGTAGTGATAATATAATGGAAGAGACCTCTATATCTTGCTTCGATATCTGTCAGAAGTGTGGCGAAAAGGGAATTGAAGAGATGAGCTTGCGAATGGAATCTTCTGATGAAAGAGAGTTTGTTTCTCTTTTGATCACATTCGCCATCATCGATAATAACACGACTACGTAAATGAGATGCAACAGGAGAGCAAAGATACTGTCAACCTCGTTTCCTTAAAGTGTCGCTGTCGATAGTGGAACTTTGGAACGCGGAACATTGAAATAAGCCGTTCATTTGAAAAGAAGAAACAGAGAAAAACACAGACTTTATAAACACCTTGGATAATGTATTCCTTATATATAAGAGAAGCGAGTTGTATATATATAAGAAGATAATTTACATAATATCCACGTAAACTGAGGTTATCGTAAGTTGTTTACACCCAACTCTTTGTTACGGAATGTATTATCTTTCAATACTCGTCATGCTTGCACTGCCTCCTATTACTTTTCATCATATTCTCATCAGCATGAGTAGCGATTCTTCTTCAGTTGAATGGACCATAAAACGGATAATCCTAAAGAGCCTCTACTGTTCTCTCTGGGTCTCTGGGTCAATCACCGGGTATGAAATTTATTATTTACATCGGCAAAGATAGCCGGGCACAGTCTTCCGACATAAACAGGTTAAGTAATGTGCCTGGGGCGTTACAGCTCAAGCACAACTGAATTATTTATCAACGTACTAGAATAGAAGTTGGCGAAAGATTTAGCCTGCTAAAATTTATGAAACTTTCCTATAATAGCTAGTTCTAAAGCTGCCTCACGCGCATCCGCACTGTCTTAAATGTCAAGAGATTATAGAGCAAATCCAGCGTCGCTGGATAATTTATGAATATACTATACTTCCAGCAATATTAAGTGCGGATCACTTGTTCTAAAATATTAAGAATTTATATGAAATACATATGCTGGAATGTACCCATTAGGCATGTGCGGAGAAGAACGATAATTTTCTTTATGCATACGTTTACGAGGTTGAATTTCTGAAATAGACTTTGTATCGAATTAATTGATATCTAGGAATCCAGATCCGATATGTTATGATATGGAAACTTCAATAGAAATTTCAATGCAAATATCGAATGTCAAAAGGGGTAATGATATGATATTTCAAAATATCAATTATATCGATTGTATCCCTAGTACACATGTAATTTGAAAATTTGAATTCACGCTACTTGAATTTCGAAAAATATAAATATTCATTCCAAAAATATATCCCTACCTAAAATATAAATTATTTTAAATATCCCTTGAATATGAAATTGAAACTTCATGAAATGTAATTGAAAAATCCATCATAAAACTAGATTAAAATGAACGTTACATAAAGCATTAAATAATTCGCGCAATCACATAAATTTATTCACGAACGTTTACATCTGATCATCATCCATAGTCATAAACGGATCTAAGTAATTAAAATGTGAATATCAATCGTGAATAAACGGATTCGATTTAGCCACGGTGATTGCTGTCAAGATCAGAGAACTTTTCGCATGCCTGAGTGATCACCCGCTACTTTTTAGAGAGAGAGAGAGACAGAGAAAGAGAAAGAGAGAGAGAGAGAGAGAATGATCAAAGGTTCAGTTAATTACTATACAATTACCATTAATAACCAGTTTAGAGGGATCGCGCAAGCGATTCGCGTAACAACGTAACATCGATAATCGCACAATTTATTCAGATAGTATGAAACACGATTATCGGGAGAAATCATCGCATTTATTCAGGTTAGAAGGTAAGGAGAGACACACGGTCCGGGATGAGGAAGTGGACGGAACGTGAAAACCAGTCCTACGCGGAATTCCAAATACAGCGGGGTTGTAGAATCGGAGAGAAAACGATCGAGAGCGACGGTGCAGACGGTAGAGGTACGGCGTACACGATCCTGGCCTACGCATACACCTCATTTTATCGATTTCATTCACTATTCCCTCTCGTCCGTTTCGCGCCGTATCCTGGCGAGTCAATGCGAGCCTCTGCGTAGTGATAATTTATTCAATACGCGTGAGGAAAACCGCACCCCGTTCGCATCGGGTTATTAACCGAGGTAAGCATTACTGACAGTCATGAGCATCACCTCGCAATGTTCAACCACTTTGTGTTCCTCATTGCGTATGGGATTACTTTGTGCTTGCAGAATATTAAAAAACACTCGACAAAAAGAATAATTAAATAAACGAAAATTTATTCCGTTGATATTAAAAATTATTGTTTGCAAATGCAGGGTGCAATCTCACGCGTTCGCGCACAATTTAGTCGCAATATGCTTTCACGGTTTGTACTGCGGAAAATATCGTTTGCAACTACGCGTGATTTAACTCAGAAACGTTTTAATGCAGCTTATTTGAATCACGCTTCGACGTAATGTTTAACGCGACGTAAAGAAACAGTTATAATGGATCAAAATCCCTTTGCGTGCAAGTTGTTGTTTTAATGCGATCCATCGTGTCGGGATTTCGTAGCGCTGACTCCCTTCGGAGGGGAAGCTGCGAGATGACGCGATATGCAAATTCCAACCGGGAGACTCCACGGTATAAAGTTCTGATTATGTTGGCAAAGCTTGAAGACCGATTATTGCAAAGTACCTTGGAAATATGAGAGATACTATATATATAAACATATCTCAGTTATCACATCCATTTATCTGTATGCTATGATATATAAAGTCATAAAATAATAGATTGTAAAAAAAACTCGAAAAAAGTGAATATTGAAAGAACTTTCTTTTTACGTATTTTTACGTATCATACCCACGGAAAGATAATTTATTTCAAAATTTAACTAGATACAAATCTGAAGATAATTTTGTTAGATTAACAAAATAATTACGTAAGATATTTAATCCCCGACTGCAGCAATAAATTATTTGGATACTAAGTGAAAATTTTAGATGATTGTACAATCTGTATGAGTGGTACTATGAGGTTCTTAAATTGTAGGTAAAAAAAACTTTGGATTTCTTTGTAAAACGGATTCATTTGTATTCTATACTTCGAACAGGTTTTAGAACTTAAGTGTAATTTTTCATATCTGTAGTTGAAAATTAAGTATGATGATAAAGCTAACAAAAAATTGACATTCTAACAACCAATTTATAATCGTCTTACATAAATATTTTAATAATCCAATCAAATTATTTTTTGTGTGTAGTTTTTTTAGATACTTCAGCAAAAACGTAGGAGTATTTGCATACTAATGTGCGTACATATAGATTGAGTTTGTCTTATATATCTTATTTTTGAATTATATTATACACAATTTCTTGATCGTTGTTTCTACGTTTATAATTTAAGCAAAAATTTTATAACCATGAGTTACACATTAAAATTATTTCGTGCAAATGTTTCCAACATTGTCTCTTCTCTACGTTTATTCAGTTTATTTCTTATTTCCGATACCAGCCAGTGCAAAATGATGGAATATCTCTCGAACAACATGTATAAATCACCGAAAATCCAGATTGCCGTGGAAACGACACGCATGCCCGCAAATCGTTACTGCTTCGGTACCTTTAGTCCCCATGGAGACACTACTCATTAGTGTAAAAGGTGGCCGTTGAGCTTTCAGTTTATTAAGAGACAACTCAACAATCTCGACGTTGCTGGCACAGCCATTAACTGTCGTCGGGAGGAGAGCATCAACGTGGTTCTAATTAATTTTAACACTTTCGTGGCACAATAAAAGTCTATGTCAAGTAATTAGGATTATACTTCGGAAATGTTAAGAAACGAGAAAAGGTTATCAAATGCATCTCTATTATTTTTCTCCATATAATAGCTGAGAGAGAGAGAGAGAGAGAGAGAGAGGGGGGGGGGGGGGAAAAT
>NW_017259557.1:368839-374064 GCF_001594045.1 Atta colombica
AATTCTAGCCTTTAACTCTTCCGATCTTTTCCTCGAGGCTGGTCATAGAACGTGCCAGACATGGAGAATTTACGTATAAACGAGGTGCGGAGGGACGGTTGTTATTATGCGGAAGTAATTGATTATCCACGATGCACGATGTGCGAAATCGATCTCAAAGCGTGGCTCGTTCGTACATAAATTGCATTGATAGGCGCCGCTATTGCATAAGGGGAATATTGAAAAAGATTCAATATTTTTTTTTTCTTTTGCGAAACATCGTTTATCGGACATCGACAGTGTTTCCATCCTCTCTACTACGAGTACTTCTCGAGATATCTAATCAATCGATTCTCATATCTGCGATAATGTATAGAATCGTATGAACTATATATCATTGTACTTGTCTGACACTTTACGAGTTTGACAACCAGTATTATGGGACAGGACAGCACTAGATTATCTAGCATGGTATAAGAGTGATTTATTAATATTTTGTAATAACCTACGATATATATGTCCGCACCTTCCCTTACAGAAATGCTATTAATGTGCGAAATTAATATGACAAGGATTATTGATGAAATCTGTTTTGCCGAAATAATGTTCCTGTATATGTCACAATTTACAAAATTAAATAATGATATTAATATTAAAAGAATGTTTTTGTTAATCGAAACGAAGTATTTTTAAGGTAACTGACCAATCTAGAATTATGTGAAAGTGTAAATATTTCACGATAAAATTTATACCGATACATGATAAAATCAGTTATCGAGAAGCAAATGCCGCTCAATTGAAAACGAATTTATAAACAAAGATATAAATTATATTTTTCATCGAATTTGGCGCGGTCAGACGACAAATGCATGCAAATATGTTCGTTGTATAACTGCTACGAAATATTACTGAAATACTGTATTTCAATCAAATTGATTTCGCAAGCATAAAGCGAAGTTTGTGCTTTTATTGCGTGTTGTTTTGATTCTGGATATACTTCATACATTTTCGAAACAAATGTATCAGGAAAAAAAAGTATCGTCACAGAAAAATCGTAACACGATGATTTGTTTTGTTTCAACATACTCGAGAATTTGTTGTAAATCGCGAGGATTTCGATAATTGTTCCCATGGTGCGAAGCACGTTGCAAGTGGAATTAGGTCAACTAATACGTATTTAGAAACTTTGAGAAATTCCGCAAATTTAGTTACAGGATAAGCACCTCGCTTACAGTCGAGTTGTTGTCCGATCGCCTTACTATCGCATTACAAGTAGCGATGGAGTAATAAAATAAATTTTCTCTACCATAATAAAAGTTGTATTTTTCACATTTCTTGCGTATTCAGTAATTAGTATAACAAAATCAATATAACAAAATCTCGAAGGAAAATAAATGATAAAATTGATCGGGTTGGTAACACTAGGAAGAAAATGCAGTCACAAAACTTTTCACAATATTTTTCGTAATAAAGTGCAATACGGATGTTGAATCAAGCTCTTTCCAAAAAAAAACATATAAATATATTTTATCAGATATTATGAGAAAAAAGTTGTAAACTCAGAAATAAATGAATAAATGAATAAAACGGAAATACATGAAGACCTCTTTCGAGGCTACCAATTTAATTTAAGGTTGAACGTGTAGGTAAAGAATGAAATTGCGGTCTCTTGCTTGCGATTCGATGCAACGAATACACAACCGGCCACAACCGTAAGTGCTTTCAGCAATCTGTATCCTAACGTGGATTTCCATACAATATGGTTAGCTCGACGTCTAGCAAAGCTATCGGTAAATAACAACGACGACAATGGATGGACGTTTGCTCTAATTCCGTGAGCGACGTAACGTTGCATATAATAAACGCGCGGTACGCATCACACTTTATCGACTATCGTATATGGGTTACGTCAGCATCCACCATCGTGGTATTGTCGACACGATCCCTTGATATAACTGTTCGTTCCGTAGTAAGTTACTATTGAATTGCGTCTTTTATGCGAAGTCAAACGCGAATTGCCTTAGAAATAAAGGAATAGTTTGAGAATTCTTCTACAAAATCCCTATTTCTGAGCAATACGAATAATTTTTAATATCAACATATTAATCAAATAATGCGAAAATATTTTCTTAATTTTCCATGACCGTTTTTAACCCTAAAACACACGTGGGTCTCCCAGACTCAATTGCAATTTCGTTTGCTTCGTACACGAAGAAAAGGAAAGGCAGAATTTTTTTATATAAAACTTTTTGGCATTACAACCTATGAATATTCTTAAATTTTAAAATTTCAAAATAAACAAAAGAGTCTAAAAATATTAATCTGAACCAAAGTTATAGCTTATTGCAGTTACAGTGGGTTTTTAAAACTCATGTGTGTTCTTAAAATATTTCGGAAAGTGTGTTCTAGGATTAATCCTCTTACTTCTGATTGAGTCCACAATGTAATTTTCGATTACTGTGTTATTTTCTGCATTTCCTGGTTGATCATATTAAATAATTGTTATTATTAACATAGAGAGGAGCATTCTGTTATATTTACTTAATATTAAATAAACTCACTGCGACATCAATGTTCCCATAAATATTCATTTGCAGCTTCAGCGGATTTGCGATATTCAAATATCAAATGTCGCGAGTTCTTTCGATAAATTATGCAACGCTGATCTGCACATTGGCATAATAAAAATAGCACTCTGTCGGAAATGACGACTATGCAAATAATGTTATCATTGTATCTTTTTATCGACTTCATCCATAATTGATTGAGGGATGCACGAATTTTGCGCATAAACAATAACTGGGACGCAAGGTGTTTTCGCGCAACAGCAAGAAGCGTTCAACTAGAGACGGCATTCGTCATTTCTGCATTCTCTACACCGCAATTTGAATTGTTGATTGAAGCATTAAGTTATGCGTGAATTACTCAGGGATAGCGAAGCTTCATCGTCCGCAGTTGACGAGATTCAAATTTCAAGTTTTGTATTTCCAGTGAAACAGCGTGATCAACGAATGATAGACATTTTTCTTTTGCTTAGTGCATTATTTTTTGTAAATTTTTTTTTTTTCATTCATTATTTGCAAATTTACTTACTCATTGATCAGGATACGTCAAGCTTTGTATCATATCATCAATCGCTTACCTGAAACAAAAAATTAAGTTTGAAATTAAAAATTTAATTAATACTTTTAAATAATTTTTCTTGCTTAATATTTCTTGTTATTCTTTACATCGTTTTTAATGTTATCACACTAACACAGTAATAAAATAAGTTAATCGGGCAATTATTTGACAAAACGTGGTTGAATTGAAACATGAAAGAAAACCGATCGATGTGAAAGCGTGAACTTAAGAATGGACTTGTCACTCTCTTTGTAATCCATGTGTATCTCTTTGACTTGGAGCATCGGCATCGAGGACTTCCCACCGCTCGGCCGTCGTCTCTTTCCGTCGTTTCTTCCCGAGACGGATCGATCGAGATGAAGAAGTAAATTGACATTTCGCGGAAAACGTGTGCGAGCGGTCAACTTGTCGTCTCGCTTCGTCTCCTTGTCGTTTCTCTATTCCCTCCTTCTCCTCGAATATGCCAAATAAATACAATGAGAGATCGCGCGGACCGGTTCAACCGGACGCGACAGTGCATTGAATGGGCCATTCACTAACTTTGACGTTTCCACCCACGTAAGTTTCCAGACATTTTACGAGGTCGTGGACCGCACTGCCATACGCGGCCCCAACTTAACGCTCCATCGTTTGTTTCAGGCTACGACGGCCAGTCGCGGATTTAGCTTCTAAGTGGAATCGAGATTCGGTGTTGGAGGGCTTTCCGAAAGTCGCTCCGAGCTATTTGTAATACGTTCGAGCGGGTAACTCTACTCCTCGTGGGAGAACTTCCGAAGGAACTCGTGCGAAGTGCCTTATACGATACGTCGAAGATTTCCACGATTTATCGTCCCACTGCCTTGAATTAGCATACCAAAAATATCCGGGTGGATTTGTTGAAATTTGATGTAGAAATGGGATTCCGCAGTGAATTGGCGTAACATTAATTATGCGGTAACTGATTGAAGATTAATAAGTAAATTTTTTATGTAGAGTTAATGTGTTGGATCTATTTTTAATAAACATACGTTTGATAATGGAATAATATTCACAAGGGAATCTCGTGAAATTGCCGAATTTTGACTTTAACGAAACTTTGTATCCATATAGGTTGTGTAAATTCTCTATTCTAAACCTTTCAGAGTGAATCTCACTCTAAAGAGTGAAAATTGAATTATTCCTTTTCGAGATTGGCTCAATTATTTCACTTCAAAAAATCTAGAGATAGATAAATTAGAAAATATCAATTGTGCAGCCAGTAATAAATAGTTTCAAAGTGTCAAATCGTATATCTCTTATATGTAAAGCAATTTTCAGTTTTTTTTCGTTATATGTAAAAAATTATTCAATATATAAAAATATTTTATATAAAAGTTTGATAATAAATTATCTTTATTAATCTCCGCGTCAATAATAATTTAAAAACATAATTTTAGAAATATAAATTTCGAAAAAAATTATTTCTTCATATATTGAAGATTTCCATTGATTTATTGCTCTTGCACTGTCTTTTCATTACAAAAATTTGATTCTATTAAAATTAAGAACGTTTAATCATACTTTTCAAATTTCAGTCATCATACTGAAATGAAATGTACATTGGAAAATATTCTGACACGACAGTAAAAAGATGACGGGATATAGGCATCAGGGGGATGTCGCGCAGCGACTTCAAAAGTTGTAATAAATTCCAGCGAGCGGTGCGCTTGACATGAATTGTACAGTACACAGCCGGCCGAAGAAGTAAACGGTGGAGGAGAGAGTCCATGGAAGCTGCGCGTGTCGAGTTAGACAGAAACGAAAGTGGAGCGAAGGATAGGGTGGATTCTCCGAAACAGGTTGCTGGAGATTTAGAGAGAGAGGCAGAGCGAAGTGGCCGCGGAGAGGACCCGCCTCGCCTTCGCGGTCGGATCCTCTGATGCTCGGACGAGGCTGCAGACGGGGCCAGACTTCTGGTTGCATGCGTCAAGTGCATACTTCAAGTCGCCCCAGGACTATACAGGGTCTATCCACTATCCAGACCCGGCTGTCTCACTCGTTCGTTCCCGCCTACCTTCGTTCTCGCACCGCTCGCCATCATTCCTTGTTCATCTCTCTCTCTCTCTCTCTCTCTCTCTCTCTCTCTCTCTCTCTCTCTCTCTCTC
>NW_017259557.1:374164-385034 GCF_001594045.1 Atta colombica
CTCCTAACTGAAGAGTTAGGGTAGCTTAATTCTTGGATACGCGACGACGTATAGGCGTGTATTCCCGCCGTACTCCCCTTCACCGGCAGAGAGGCCGTAGCAATTTCGCTGGTGAAATTAAGGAAATTTTCTAACGAGTCCCGAAACGGCGGAACATCTTTCACAACCGGCTGGCTGGCTGGCTGTCCGCGAATTACGGTGGAGAACGCCGCCGCCGTGGCGCGCATATTTCCTGGCGCACGCGAGAAAATTCGCCTTCCGGCGACGTTGAGTGACTCTACCTTGTGGCTTCTACCTCGTCGCGTTATAACGCATAAATTGGAATAGTTAGCGGTAAGGATGTTGACTGACGCTCGCCCGATGGAATATTCTGATGGAACGCGAAGAATAACAATTACGTAGGTCTATTAACGTCAACACGATGAAAAACTTTAACTTGAACTTTGAATCCAAGTCTTTGCGTGAGTTTGTACCGAGGACATATCCATCATAAGCATCTCTAAGTCCGACAATCGGCATGCAATTTATAGAATTATAAAATATACAATTTGCAAATTTGCATGTGAATATTATTGAGCACCAAGATTCGCTTTGACTGAAAATAGGATTCTTTCGCTTATTGAAAGGCATCTCTGTTAACTTAAAATATATTGCATTTAACTTCACGTATATGGATTTTTTGCCCATTCGATGATCTGCGCGAAGCGATTTCTGTACGACACGTTCTTAGCTTGTGACTAGTTTGAATTTCAAATGTTATTTACCGAACTGTGTACATCTTTATCGCATGACATCGCATTTTCCCTAGATCATAAAGTCTGAGCAAGGGTTATATTAGTTATATGACCGGATATCCGATATGCAATAACATTATGTCGCTCGTGATGCGCTGGAAAGTGCCGGTTTCCCATCAAGAAATATCGAATTTCACGGGTTTATACGAAGCGCTTCGCTCCGCGGTCGGAATGAGGTTCGCGATCGTCGTATCCCGGTATACTTATCACTATAACTGCGTAATTACGCTGGACACGCACGATATAAACTATCTCTAAATTACATCTCGGACACGAGGAAGAGAAGAGAGAGAGAGAGAGAAAGAGGTGAGGCGAGAGAAAGAGGGAGGGAGGGAAGGAGACAGAAATAGATAAAATTTGCCACACTGTTAAATATCAAAGGAGCAATGACATAATTCAATTCCTTAAGTTAAAAATAATATTCTGTTAAAAAAATTTTAATTTCTATGTGTGTCAAAATCCATTTATGTGACTAGTTTCAAAGTAAATATACAACGTCCATTAATATTATGCATTTGGTAAGTAATAAATTGGAGTCAAATTTAATATTTTTACATTTTTTAAAATTTGTTTAACTTTATTATTATTATTTAACTTTATTATTTTATTTTAGTGAGTTAAATTAACGACATATTGAGTAATAAAAGCAGTGATAACCTGAAGATTGAAAATAACTCAAATTGCAGATATAATTTAATTGACATTATGAATTTAAAATAGAGTACACTTTTACAATTATACTGCAATGTTGAATATAACTGAAAAATTATTCTCTGCATTTTAATTCAGATTCTTTTTTTAATTTCTTATAACGTGATTAAATCAAAGATATCCGACATAAGCATTGATACAACGTAAAGGAAAAGAGTAACGAGCAATAGTAATCATTTAATCTCTCTCGAAAGCTATTAATCGTTGCGACATGCGAAAGCAGAATTTTTTCTCAAGATAATGAAATCTATCGCTTTCGATTAATTACTCTTTCTTTCGTATTCAGAGCCGGAGACGGGGGAGCCTGTAAGAATCTCGCTAACAAATAGGGGACAACTTCATCGTCGCGCTGTTAAGGACGAGTGGACGCTAATGAGTGTGGGCCGGCAACGGATCTCTCGGAATAGTATCGGACGAGGTCGCTTGGTCGCAACCGGTGATTAGTCGTTAACGCTTATCATTAACCTCAAGGGTTAATTTCTGCATTAATTACTCTGTGTCGTCCGTTAGAAACTATCTTGGCTGCCGCCGCGCGTGGACGAAACACCACAGGTGTCCGAAGTGTTCGATACAGCGAACCGAATGAACTGCGAGCTGTTCGACCGTGAAAATCAACCGGAATAAAATGGGAAACATGTATCTACTGTTGTATTCAATTTTCAAAATAAATTGTTCGTTTCAAATCGCTGTACCTACATATTAGTAAAAATCATTTTGTACTTATGTTAATACTGATCTTTGTTTCTATATTGAATTTTTAATATATCTGAATTTAAATTGACTTTAACATAAAGTTACTTGAATATTTTGTGTTAGCCTATTATTATTATTTTTTAATATTAAAATAATTTATGAAAAATAATAGTTTTAAAACAAATTTTAAGATAAATTAATAAAAGATGAGTATACATATTAAGTTAATATAAATGTTAATTTTACTGGAGAAATATATTTCCACATATTTTGTTTCAAACATTTACATTCATTATGTTAATTTCTACATAAGGTTTGTGTTACATTCTAACATATTTATTTTATATTAAATTGATATAAAAATTTGGTTTGAGACATGCCTGATTAAGAAACATTTTCTTAATGTATATAATTTAAGTTTAGGAAATTCATTAACAAATGAAAAAAGATAATTTAAAAGCAGCAAGTATGAATCTTAAATTAATACTTCAAAGAGAAAAAATGACTCTTCATAATAATAAATTATATCTGAACCCATCTCGATGATAATAATAATAAATTACCTATGGAGAAAGAGAGAAAATTATGTCAATATAAATATTTTATAACGTGTAAACGTGTAATAATAGGAGTGCTATAATAATCGAATATTATAATCGAATTCCTCAAATTATATAATTTTTAACGAGCATACTGAGCCTATTCATTATTGCATTCCCGAATTGTGAGCCGCGTACGCTCTAGTAATCCACCCTCTTCTAATTATATAGGTTCTCTTAAGGGTCCTCTCCATTGATGAAAATGTTCGATCTAAAGCCACTTGCTTGTAGATTCACCAGTGCGTATCGGCGTTACACAACTCTCCTGTTAAATACGGGGTGGCTTCGATAGTTAATAACAACAGTGATGTAATTACTGCTCTTTAGACACGGATCAATGTAATCATTAACGCGGACAGGTAATACTTGTATCCGTGATTAGTGCAAAAGGGTAAGGACTTCGTCGCGCATGAGATAGGATTATTAATGAGACTATCTATAAACGCCGCTTAATTGCTATTGGTTTTGTTCGCGCGTGCGATGTAGAATCATCGTTCGATCGTACATCAGATGTTTGTACGTCAGGTGATAAACGCGGTGATAAACGCGCTGCTGTTCGCGCTAAGACGATGTCTTGCGACAAATTTTATAACATTCGTGTAATGTCTTTGAGATAATGCATGCTCATTAGATTAATTTAACGTAACGTTCATTAGCTCATTTTGCGACATTATTCGACCATTAATCATTGAAGCTTTCGGCAAGTTGCGCAAAAAAGTTCCTACACTGTTAGAAATGTTTGTGAATTTACTTAATACAATACCTACCCTTACAATAAAAAATGTGCAGTAAATTTACAAACGTAATTTTTAATGTAACGTTTCCCGTGATTACACAATATTTGTAAATTTATAATAGAAATTTGCTGTGAATTTTCAAAACTGGCGCATCGTGCATGCGCATTAGAGATTTATGTACATTTTACTACAAAATGTTATTGTAATTTCGCAACATAGGTGTTTAAATTTCCAACACTCTTGGAAATTTACAGCAGAAATTTTTGTTTCAGTGTACGACACAATTGCGTACCCAATAACTTCGTGATTGAATGTATCAAGATATTTCCCCCGAACAAAAGAATAGGTTTCGGAGAAAAACTTGGCAGTTTCATAACAGCTTACTCTAACAGCGAAGAATTTATTGCTGTTACACCTTATATTTATAGAAGAAACACAGATATTAAAGCAAGAATGTGGAACGATAGGTGTAAGAAGGCGACTGATTAGACAGTAAAAGCGACGGCGCCTCCGTGTGTCTGTGCGTTTCGTATAAATCTCTCTAGGCGGGAAATTTATGGCGCGCCCTTCCGACTACCTAAGTAATACATTTTCTACGTGTCCGCAGATACGACGCTCGATTAACAAACCGCGCGTTAGGACCCGCCCATACCGGGCGAGTTACGATATTAACAGCGGCGAAATACGATTCATTTACACCCACTATACATGCCTGCGTATGAAACGATTCGAGATCGAACGAGTGGGATGATCGCTCGATGAGGCGCACAATACCGGTAGCCACCATATGCCGACATTATCTCGACTCCCGTTGAAATATTGTGTGCGAGGAGGATAAGTCACGATACGAAATCTAATTTGCATCGAGAGACTTAGCCTCCGCAATCGACGTGATCGACGATCCACATTGTCTGCCGTTAATTTCCACGTGGGTGCGCATTGGAATTGAATCTTGAATGATCCATTTATTTATTTCTATCAGTAAAGATTAACTTTAATCCTCTTGACGATGGGCTTATTGGACCCATTGAACCTCTTTCTAGAAAATGTCAATCAATTTAATTTTCTTAATATTTGCAAAATTAGATTATTCTTAATTAAAATATATTTAAATTTCCATTTTTTATGTTTTTTGATCCTTTGAAATTAATTAGTGCATTTTTATTATAACATATGGTAAATAACATTAATTTTAACATAAATTAAATGAGCCTTACAGATCCAGTGTCAGTGACTGTGTTATAAATTTTGGCGTCAACATCGAAAGATTAATCACGATTTATTTTTCGACATTCGAAATCAACGTCATCGGATAGATATCTCAGTTTATATTTAAATCTATTTGTTATAAAAAAGGTGTAGTGTACATGGTATGGTGAACAGAATTTTTTTACTTTCCCAATCCGCAATATCACCAAAAACATTTCGAAAATATCATAAGCATTCTTTTAGATAATGGCTATTCATTTTCTTTTATTTTTTCCGCAATAAAACAAAGACTTAAATTCTATTGCTCCCCATTCTAACACTAACACTAAGTTGCTTAATAAGAATAAAAAATATTTCACTATTGTGAAATCGTTTATAAAATCTATCTCTGACAGTTTTATGCCCTTTATGCCCTCTTATGGCATACATCTTAAGACAGCATTTCATACCTAACACTCTAAAGAATTTTATACACAGGAATAAGGACCGATTAGATGTCATGTTTCAAAACAGGGTATAGTTTATAAAATTGAATGTTTGGATTGTGAGGCTAGTTATGTTAGTCAGACAAAAAGGAGATTACAAATTAAAATAAATGAACATCGATCTGATATTAACAAGAGAACAGGGTCATAAGAAAGTAATTTCTGACATCGTAGTTTCGTGAATTCAAATGGGAAGAGATCGAAATTTTAGACAATAAGCCTTACAAAAAAATAATTATTTCTGAAATGGTCCACATTAAAAAGCAAAATATAGATTTGAATAGACAAACAGATACTGATTCGCTGCCTGACATATATCTACATCTTTTACAATCCCTTCCTACATCGTTGAATTCCCTTTCCTAGCATCTTTCCTACGTCATTTCTATTACCATTTCCCTTGTTAAAAGGATCATTTTCAATTATCAAATTTTAGCATTATATCTCAGAGTTCTATTAAGATCCGTTTGATATCGCTGAATTTTATAATTTCATGTAGTATTCAATTTTTTCAATTTTTTTGGACGATCTAATCAGCAGGTATTTATTATTTATTTTTTGTTGTAACTTTTAATAATTGGTATTCAATTTCTGTAATGTAAAATATAGTCGTATAATGACATAATAATTTCTTGATATCATTAATTATAATATAATATTAATAGTGATAATAATAATTATGTTAATATAGTTATAAAAGGAATATAAAGCATGTTTACATCCATTTTATATTAATTTCACTGTATCAACCTATTGTAAATTTGGAAAGAAGTTCACGGTATAATAGACCTCATACGATTATTATGTGATTCTGAAATGGACTAACATCAAGTTCTGATGTGAAGCTGCTTGAATCCAGACCGTATCTTGCCATTATTCATCTTGCCAACATGCGAATACAATATACACTTTTTATATTTTAATTTTTGAACATCTTGCATTATCGATAACATCTTCAAATTTATTTTTTAACATTGAAAATGACCCGATAGGGATCGAATTTCTGTACGAATTTTTAGATTGTTTATAATATTGTTATCACATAATATCCAGAATGATTCTGAGCCTTATTTTACATTGTTTAATTTATTTAATTATTCGAATCGTTATTATTAATTGAATTTTATTTTTTATCTTTTACGAGTAAGAATTAGAAAAAGATAAGTAAATTAATTAAATCGAAATTAAAGTTAATTTTCAGTAATAGTCATCAAGTACATTTACGGGGTTAACGCGTGTTGGCATATTCATGCAAGAGGGATGAAATGTAGAAATACTATTAAAAAACCTACACGGTATAACCCGAGGCTATGTCAACGCGACTTCGATAGATTTGACCTGAGTCCGAAAAAAGAAATCCCTCGACACCATACTGGTATCTGAGTTTCCACGTCGTTTGACGTTTCTCCAGCAGATATAGAAGAGGGTATCAAAGGCGGGTAGTTCAAAGGACAAAAGTCCCACGATACCAGGATGGGGTTGCTTGGATGGGGTTGCTTGGAAAGAGAGAGATCCGGGACGATCGAGATATCGCATCAGAGAAAGGAAGGAGAGAAGAGGAGAGTGCTCCTTTGTGGAAGACGTGCCGTCTTGGTATAAATTAAAAGTTCTTACATCGCGAAAAAGATCGTTAATCTATCGTGTCACTATCCGCCGTGTAACTCCCGCGGTTTATTTTCATGGTCTCTCACGGGGCATTAAGTCACCGGAACTTAAGCTTTACATTTCCGTCGCGAGACGCCCCCTCCTCCCTTCTCCAATCCTCTCTTGTTCGCGCTATCCTATCCTATCCCCTTTTTCGCTATCGGTCGTCATAAGTTTCGCAGTTTCCCTTCACTTCACTCTGCCTAGCTACGGGGGCTCCTTAATGCACTTCGAGTGGGAAGTATATTAAGCGAATGTAAAACTCTGCCAGTGACGTTTACGACGAACGGCGGGCTTCTACGTAGTCAGAAGAAACTGGCTAGTCTATCGCTGACACATCCTGGCACAAACATTGATTTTTTTTTAATCGCAAAGAAAAACGATTGTATACAAATGGTATTATAAGTTGCTTAAGCTGGGAAATTGCTTTTTATTCAAGATAATTAACTCTGTACTCTGTTAAAACTTCTTGGGTGATATTACATTATGTAAATTCCTGCTTATCTGCACGTTGAGCTTGTTGGCAAAGGAAAGGTATGCATCAAAGTATACGCAAACGATTTTGGAGCAAATGAAGCGGAACCGAGAAAAGAACAGACAACAGCTTGTAAGAGTAGAAGATGGATAGGATGGTGGATAGGTAATTAGCAATTCTTTGAGCAAGCAGCGGTCGAGCGAACTTCACCGAGCGAATCATCTATTCAGCTGGGTGGGGCAAGCCGTATTTGCTTACGATATACAAGCAGGTGTAATTAATCTCTCTTTCATGCTTGGTTCTATCCAAGCGAAAAGAAAAGGCTAAGAGGCTCTTAAATCCACGCAGCTCGTGCGCCCAAGTTCTTAAGATGAATAGCAGCGTGATACGTCTCTTACATCTTCTGTGTTCTATTCTACGTAATATTTCTCATATTTTTGCACGCTCATACGATAATCGCCGATGAATTATTTGCGCGTATCTTAGACCGGCAGCAATAAAATACCTTGCGTAGAAATCTTTCAAGGAAAACATAACGGTTGTTGCGCGTCAGCGGTAGCCGAGTGCGAAACATATTTCAAGGTGGTAGAAACTTGGTGAATTCTGTCAAGAAAAACTAGAAGAAGCGAGAGACCAACGAAATGCGAAATATGTGTAAAAATATTGAAGTCAGAATATCACGAGAGAGTGGTACTTGAAGAAAACAGTTTGGGTACCGTAGACGGATATCGATAGCGTTACTAAGTCGCGCAGGATCAGCCAGGATTGATCCGTGGCCGACACAAGCTGCTCCATCCGAACTCCTTCCTCTTCCACAGGGTGGAAGACCCGCAGCAACGTATGAGATGTGGCTTGCATCGTACGATGTTGAGCCCGAGAACATGCATCATGCAAAGCTTTTCAAGCAAGGCTAAACTTCCCAGGGAAGTTAGTTGATATTGTCGCGTTAGGGATCTCAACTTCGTTTTAATAGTAACAATTTTTCAATAACCTTCTGCAAGAAAGTAAAGCGCCACAGTTCTTAAAATTTTCCATAAAATGTTATACGATAAAGTAATTAATTGCTTCGTAATTTTCTGAATAATTCTTCTATTTCTGCGATTTTATATGAAAAATAAGTTTCCAACATATCACGTAAACGTTTTATATTGTCTTCCGTTAGAATAAATTGCTTCGAACATTGTATATTCGTCATTGCAAATGTGAGTAATAAACTTCGATAAGCGCATTAACCGTTACCTCGTTTCGCAGCATTCCGTAATTGTCCGATGAGGGCAATTACGTGGAATTGCCCAACGTGCTTGGAATTATTGAAGAAATTTAACGAGACTTATTGTTACATTATAAACTACCATATTAGCACAAATGTAAGTATAATGGTAATAATACGAAATTTTGATATACAAAAACCTAATAAAATAAACTTACTCAACAAGCTTTTCTGATGAGTAGCTATATTGCTTCGTAACATATAGAATTCATATTTTTATTTAATTTCGACAAACTTTTTTAAACTTAATGAATTTATAATTTGGGTAAATATTTCAAAGGCTGCTTCAATCATTCTAATCGATACATAGTATCAATAATCTATGTCGTATTACACCGGAATAAAATGAGCAGAATAAATTCTAATTAATTTATTTCATATATTGCTCATTTGTTGCTAAAAAGTTGAAAGTAAAAATTTGTTGCTCTATTTCTTTAAAAAATATTCCGCTAAAGGAAGATTAAGTTAGTGCAATATATACATAAAAACGAAATTGTACTTAACGATAAGTAGGAATTTATTGCTAATTTGTTGTTGTCAAAATATTCAAGTTTCAGATGTTATTTGCAAAATAAATGTAAATAATAAAATTTCTTAGTATGTAGATGGTTCAAGAATAAAAGTATATTACCGATATATTGCCAATATCGATATATTTTATTTACATATTTTTATTTGAAGTCTACGAAATCAGAAGTGTATATATTATGACATTCATAAACTTTGAAGAGTGTAATAAAAATTACAACATTCTATTTAAAATATACAAGTAGATAAATATAATTTCAATATGCTGTTAATTTAAATTTGTTTAATTCAGATTTGTAAGCAACTAATATTTGACAAATAACAAAACAGTTGTATTTATTGATTATTGTTGTTTTACTTTAAATATAAATTAATGTAAATGTTCAATTAGCAAAATTATGTAACTCATTATATATATAACTCGATGATGATTATTAGTATGTAATCTATTACAATATATATCAATGATTATTATCTATCATCACTTTCGGCATTTATATAATAAAATAGAATATATAGGATATATATATATACAGGTAATAGGAGAGAGTTACATTTAGCAATAATAATATAAAATAAATGAGAAATGAGTAATGTAGACAAAAATGTAATGGACTTGTTTTATGGAAGCGGCGTTTCAAAAAAAATCAAGTATGGATATTAATTTTTGATTAATTTATATAGCTAATAACGTAATTATCTAATTTTATTATAAATTTTTATATTTTATAAGTAAATTTAGAAGTAAATTTATTGTAGAAGTTCTAATTTTTCTCTTTCCAATCTTTTAGATGAATGTTCAGAATCATGATCTTGACAACATGTATTAAACAACTTTTCTTCATCAAATTTATTTTATGTATTCAATTCTTACTCGCCCTTGACATTTTTTGTTCTTCATCCGACATCATGAGGTCATTCGCAATGTATGTTTCTATTAAAGGATTACATCGTAACAAGATAATTTTCAACTCTATATATAATTTTAATTAGTTAGTTTCAACTAACATACAATTAAAAAACAAAATGGCATTAACAATTAGTAAAATTATAATTATAATTTTAGTACATACTTTATTGGCATACACAATATGCGAAATTTTGTTCGGAATGATTTCATAAAAAGGAGTAAGGCTTAATAACGATATTTTTACTAGAATGAATCTATTTATAGATTTGTTAAAGCTAATGTTCCCTGTTTGAACTGTTTGATGTAATCAGAATAGAGTTTCTATCTGGAAGCTTATTATTTCACGGTAAATCGCGAGAAACTTTACTTGAAACCCGATCGTTAATCCATCGTGCAGAAACAGCTACGTGGATGAATTTATAAATATAGGCGTTTACACTTTCCGCACACGACACGCGAGGTATCACGGCCTTTGATCGTAACTCGCTATACTTAATCGGATGATCTCTCTCGAGCCCGCGTGCTTGCATTACAAGTTGCACGCAAGCGAACAGAGGTCTTTGCCTTTGAAACGTGATAAGATTAAGCTCCCGATCTATTCATTGGCTGCCACAAAAATGTCATCTGCTCTGTGAAGATTAAAAACGCGCGTTAATTACAATTCTATAAACATAACAGCCGTTATTTTTTCTTCTCTCTCTCTCTCTCTCTCTCTCTCTCTCTCTCTCCCCCCTCTCCCTCCCTCACACACACACACACACACACACACACACACACACACACACACACACACACACACACACACACACACACAC
>NW_017259557.1:385134-391488 GCF_001594045.1 Atta colombica
ATATTTTTAAAGAAGCGACATTTTTGTACGGTAACAAGAAGCCGTCAGGGTAAAAAATCGACTGTAGAAACAGCATTGCGCGTCCCAGTCGCATTATGTTTGATTTATCTTTCCACGTGAGAAGACTGCACCTACAATGTTGCAACCGATTCCAAGCAATAAAAATCAATAATTTCTTCTGCTCTCTTACGGAAGTCTGCTGAGGATTTATCGACTAAGCTTTATGTGGAAATGAAACTCAAGATATCTGACCTCGATATACTCCCGCGATGAAAACCACTCGTATCGGTCGCTATTGAAACAATTCGATAACGATTGAATAAAACCTGATCGTATCAATTTTGCAAGACCTCTGTTAGCATTGATCATAAAACCCGAATGGTCCATTTTAACGTACAGTTTCATAAATAGTACAGTGCAACGTTCTGCATAGTCGATTCTCGCTTTATGCCTATAAATAAAACTGATAATCAGATGTAAACAAAAATAATTTGCTTCTCTTCGTGAGCTATTCGGCTCACGAAAACAATGGAACGCGAGACGATGAATTCAAACTAAATGGAATTACAAATTTATTGTTATATAGTTAAGCATATACAGTCAAGCTATTAACCCGATGTGCAACGAGTTAAGAGAAACTATTATCAAATAAGATCAGTGAGATAATGCACAGAAGTAATGTTAATTAAAGCCACCGAAATCTCTGGAGCATACAACTCCGAAGCACCGTACGTCTCAACTTTCGTTAATATCTAGATGTTAAACTTTCAGACCACCTATTCGTGCCGTTTGAGCATCTTTCTCGTTCAAAATTCCACCATTCAGCAGAATCGTTCGAGGTAACCAACGTAACGCAGCACGTCGGTAAGCTACTTAGATAGTTCATATAACCGAATGAACCGAATGAAAGAGCTATGTTTTAATGAAAACTGACGAAATGACATCTTGCCTTTGTATCTTAAAAGACATGAATAATTCACGATGAAGGTATGTGGTATCTTTGCATTTTAACTCACAGTCGTCTTTTGTGCGCCCATTGAGAAGAGACGATTATTACTTTTTGTCACGCTACAGTACCATTCTCGAAGCGAATATCGATATTTCGCATTTTTACCTATTCCACGAGCTTTACAAAACTGTAAGCGTCGCCGTGCGTTACACAATGGAGCAGATATCTATTGCAAACATCTATTGCTTTATTCGGAAACGAAGAGAAACGTTATATTTCAGACGCAAGTCGAAGCACAAATGGATAGTCCCGTGGAAATGCATTTCGACTCCTTCGAGAGTTTTAAACTTTCTCGTCGTTAAACGAGAAAATATTCTAGTTAAAAGGAACAACGAAAGAGTTGATCGGATACAAAGGATGAAAAGAAGAAACGAAGAGATAGTATAGGGTCCACAATGGAATGTAAGAGGTCAGGGATTCTGGACTAAATTACGCGACACTTAAATACCACTGGCCGAGCTACACGAGATTCGCATTCCGTACTGCATTGTGCGCAAACATTACTCGTATATGTAAAAGAGTCTCTCGATAGTTCTATCGATACTTATAACCATATAAAGAACTATAGATATTTTATACGAAATATCAGTGAATAAATTAATGTAATAAATAAACTTTTGTAAATTGTAAAACAATTTTTTTTAATAAAAGAATATTTATAGATAATCAAATTTTTCGTCTATTAAACAAAAGTATTATTTTTCAAACAGTTAAATGTAATTAAATACATGTACATGTTTCACATATCAAAACAGATTTAAACTTTGTGCACAGTATATCACTCATTACATAACATTGTACTTTAAATTAATTTTATATCGTTACATGCAGACAGCTCGGATTATTTTCACGCTTGGAGCTACAGCGCAAGTGGATTTTAAAGAATTCTCATAAAATTTGTGAGGAACGCAGTAATTTGAAAATGTGGAATATTATAAAACAGCAGTTCATATTATATACGAAATTCCATCCTTTAACATATATGTATATATTATCAAAAATTGAATAACGGCATCAAAATTCAATATGTCTTTTAAATTGAATTCATTATAATGAGCACTTTATGTCACAGTAATGTAATTGCGTGTCACGAATCGATACCAGATACAGACAGAATTTGTAGATGAAGGTTTATTGGATGAAATTGAGTTGTAAAGCGTAACTGCGTTCAAAAGTGCGACCATCCAGTCACGAAAATCGAGATAGCGATGCGTTTCCATCATAGCGACCATTTATTTAGCAGGATTTACATAAACTGACGGTGGTTCGCAACTGGAGGGTTTTAATTAACATGATGACGCCTTTAATTTTCTGCACGTGCTCATGCTGCGCTACTGCTTTGGATCGGACGGTTGCGTAATTCGCCTGCATTATTCACGAGTACGAGCGGAGCAACATCATTGATAAATTTTCCCTAAACCGCCTCAATTTCCTGCATAAATATGGTGAAAAACATCCAATTAAATTTATGAAAATAATTGTTGATAATTATCGTTATATTATCGATTAATGCCGGTTATTATGATTAAAATGCTAAAGACTTTAATAAGAGAATTAGAATTGATTTTTCCATTTTTCATATTTAAATTTGTAACACTGAATATCGTAGCATCAAAGATTAATGGTTACTACGTGAAGCGAGAAATTGCCATGATTCACATGTGGTATTGACAGAGTAGTTACGAATATACCGGGATAACAGATGGAAACGAGTCGATTGTTTCGCGATGGGCTAGTATGAAAGTTTCTCGTTGTTCGTAACATCGCAGCGTGGTTAAACACGGAGTTGTCTCGATCGAATCCAGTACAATGGAGTAACGTTTGGGGAACATTCGCGGATATGTGGGGATATTTATCTGCGCGTGTCACTTTAAACGAGCGGAGGAATATAACGTACGTGCGCGCGTAGAAAGAAAGCACCAGCCGGTCATGTGCCGTTTTATCTGTACCCGACAAATGATAAAGGTTCTCCGGCGCTACTTTCACGGGAACGACGACCACTCTGCACACTCCGTTTTTAACGGCCGACAACGTCCGTTTCGCGGCTCCGAAGAGCTATGTCACGATGTCGGGACTGACACGAAAAACGGGCCATTCTGTTACATTCTATCTGCAAGAAGCGAAAGAAGCTCTCTGTAGTTTCAGTGGTCAGCCGAATGGTGGAGAACCATTTCGACGCCGCCGCCAATGGTTTCTCGCGGCAGTTCACCGCCTGCTATTCTTCTCCCACGTCTCTTGCGGAAGCCTCGTTGCCGTTACACACTCGCGATGGGATTACATTCTAAGCGAGACGCAGCATCCACGCGAGAGCGCATCTTCGGATCGCGTTACTCGCTTGTATATCTTGCGCTCACCACAGGGGATTTATTCGACCGGAATCTCTTCTACTTGGAAGTATTTTCATTAATATGGCGAATCTTCCAGATATTTATGAAAATTATTTTCGCGTGCGGAAAAATTTGGATAAATAAACAATGCAAATTTAACAATAAACGTAAGCAAATGTAGAAAGTTATTAAAATTCACATAAAATTTTATATGCATACAATATACATTATACATACCTATACTTTAACTTTGCTGAAATGCAATGCGTACGAATATGGCAACAGACATTTTACACATGCATGCATACACACACGCATACAAAAATTCTATCCTATGTATATTTATATTGACGCATTTTATTGAAATACATATCAGTTAACAGGCCAACAATTTATTCCATCCCAAATGCAGCGAGCGGCTCGAACAGGCAAAATAATATTCTGGTACGGTATTAACGGAAAAACAAGTTGCGCAAACACAAATGAATGTGCCAACCATTCTTCAAAATTGCACACAAGAGCTTTTCCAAGCAGTGACGATTCCATTTTTCTGGGATGTATCTCACCGCGATAAAAATGTCAACCGACGCGACCGCCGGATTCATTACGCGCTCGGTTTCGTATAGGACCTAATGCGAGCTAGGCCACTCTTTCTCGTAGTGAAAGCAATCTGCCGCCTACCACTCTAGTACCCTTTCACTAATTACCAAAGTCTCTCGGCGTACCGAGCTAAACTGTAAATTGCAATTTCGCTTTGACATTCGCGCCGTGACAGCGTGACGGTACTTACTATCTCTGATCCGGTGTTACATACGGCCGGCGAGTATCCCGCGAGGATTCATTACATGGCTGGCTTGCCAGGACAAACAAGGCATTACACGATGATGACGGCAGCCCGACCTCTTTAACCCGGGAATAGCCGACCCTCACAACCACCCCACAACCGACCAGCAACCCCTTCACTCTCTACGGACGGACGTTATCCCGAGAGGCAAAAGATACTGTTATATACCCAGTCGGAGCGAGATGCAAAAGGAAGAACCTAAACTGATCCTGAGCAACTAAGTATCTCTCACTGGACCGGTCCATCATCGCTTCGCCAATATTAGTCGACAAGGGTGGGATTACTTTGCGATGACATCTGTTTAGGAACGTGACAAGATATTTGAATATTCATCATAGAGAATAGAATATTCATCATGATACTTGGGTACTCATCATAGAAAATTGTATAATCAGTTGTATAATCAGAAATTAGCAAGACTAATCTTTGAGAGTAACTTCATTGACTATTGAAATTTGTACTGCGTTTGCGCGTAAGGGGAACACCACTGTGATGAGTTAAAAAAAATCGACTTTTTTTGCATTTTTATAATGCTTGGAGTCTTAAAAATATGTCCCTAAAATATTATGTTGAAATTCGTAACGAAACTATAATAAATATGTGATGGAGTAGCACGTGATTAGATACATAAACTAATTGGATGTAAAACACGTTTTTCTCGAAACCACGTTTTAATAACTGGGCGCTCACATATCTCGATCATTTTTATTCGAATGAACTTGAATTTTGGACAGAATATTTACAACAAAATTGTCTTCAGTTAAGCGTACGAATTTTTCAATTGGATTATTAATTTTTGAAAAACAAAAAAAAGTAACGATTTTTTTCACAAAATCACGACTTCTTTTTTTAAAACAGCACCATTTTGTCTAAAATTATTTGATCAAAAAATCACGCTTAACTGAAATTACACTTATACTTTAAAATAAAAAAAAATTATATTTTAAAGCTCTTATTCAGACGCAGCACAAGCGCCCATGTTTTTTTCAAACGAGCTGTATATCAATGAACATTGAGATTAGAAATATTAATATTATTTAATGAATTTTTTGTAATAACTTCGTAAATGTATGTACTTTGAATGTATAAAGATAATAATTCATACAAGAACCATTAATTTTCACAAAAAAATTCACAAAAATAATCTTTTTTTTCAGCCGTCACAATGGTTTTCCCCTTAAAAAGTTATAGGATTTTTATGTTCGGAAAAAACTTTTATTTAACTTTGCTACAATTTAATGAAAACTAAACAAGATATTTTACAAAATTCCAGTGGCATTCTCTTCGTAAAAAGTAACTCTATCAATTGTTCTTTAAACATAAATTAAAAAAATTTTTTTGGAAACAGCAACAAAAAAGCAAATGTTTCGAAAAATCACAAGTATCAAATTTAATTTGTGTAGATATTTTTAAAACGTGCATTTAAAAAAAGTTTATTGTTATTTTCATTTTTGATATCACGGTAAAACCGAGAATAAAAATAAAAAAATTTTTTATCGAAATTTTTAAAATTATTTATAATATTAATTTTAATAATATTACTTTTTAACAATTTTTATGCATCAGTTTATGATAAAAATCTCTAAAGATAAGGTCCTATGATCCTTTAAGGCTGGGAAGAATAAAATATGTAGATTTAGTTAATTATAGATTAACGTATTAACTTTCATAAATTCTTTCTAAAGAAAAATTTTGTAAAGAAATATTTTGTAAAGAAATATTTTTAAATTATAAGAATAAAATACGATTTATAATGAAAATGTGTAATAAAAAAGAGAAGAGACGATTAAAACAAAAGTATTAATTCTTTTCCGCAAGCATCAAGAGAGCTATCAAATCTTTTGACAATAACGAGAATAACGAGTGCATTTTTATGCAATGCGTGCGAGATAAAGATGCACGCGTAGAAAGTAGATGAGTTTTTCCAAAGGCGCAATATTTCTCTCGTTGTTAGCTTCGTCACGTACGCAGAGTGAGCGTACTGTACAGAAAAATGACAGGCCGGGATTGTGGATGAAATAAGAAAATAAGACGGCTCGTGAGGTCAGGTAGTCAGACTTTACCGTTTCGCTTATAAAGCATAGTATATTTCACGGCAGACTTTCACGTATATGTTCTCTCTCTCTCTCTCTCTCTCTCTCTCTCTCTCTCTCTCTCTCTCTCTCTCTCTCTCT
>NW_017259557.1:391588-405253 GCF_001594045.1 Atta colombica
AAATTGTAAAAGCGCCATACATAGTAGGTACCTGTTCCGTTATGAAATGTCTACTTTATCATTCTTAACTTTCAACTAGTATCTATGGTTCAATTTGATTAAGATAAGCGCTGTGTGAGGTCAATTTGCATAACGGTATTATATTTTGCTGCAAATGCAGCTTCAATTATATTTCTTATTACGTTATTCAACTTATACGGAATTCAACTTCATAATATGTAAAAATGACTTGCTAGAAATTAAATATGCGAACGACGTTAATTGCTTTCTAGCTTATCTGAGGGATTTTTTTCTGAACTATTTTTACTAGGATTAGATATGAGTCTATCGTAATACTTTAACTGCCGGTTAAAGTGTCAGAAGTGCCGAGCTTCTGTTTCTTAATGCTTATCAGATGCGACCGAAGTTTACGTCTCGCATATACCATCGACATTGGATATATACCGCCTGGTAACGATGAAATTGAATCGAACTTTCACAATATTTCTATCGAAACTTTCACGATAGATGCATCCAGGACGCAGATTACTTGCGTATGCTACAATGTATCTGCGTACTCCTCCCACGCCATTATCTTTTTCAAATAAAAAAGATAGTCGATTTTATTTGACAAATACATTCTCTATATTTCTCTGAAACAAATGTCTATTGTAAACCAAGAAACTTGCTTATAATGCACAATTCTGAAGACTAAAACAATTCTTCAGAGGGAACTCTCTGACTACAAATGTAAAAAACATTTTATAATGAAAACCGGTTCTAGTTAAAATTTTTGCGTAAAATTTTTAACATATATACAAATATTAATTTAACACAATATGACTGTATTATTTGAATTTTGTGTTAAATTGATATTCAATATTTTTTAATGTTAACATTAATGTTAACACAATTCATAAATAAATAAAAAACATAAAACTTATGTATTTTAAAATTCTAAGATAAATAAACAAAATGTGTTAATTTAACTTATAAATATTAATTTTATTGGAAAAATAAATTAAATAATAGGGTTTTCACAATTTACTTACAGACTGTGTCAGTATTACATTTTTTGTGTTAACTTTTTACATAATATTTATGTTACTTTCTAATGTATTTTTGTGCTAAATTAACATAAAAATTTTGCAGGACTATAAAGGATGTTAAATTTAACATATATATGTATATACACAAATATTCTATTTTATATTTTGTATAAATCATCTGAGGAAAGGAGATGATTTGGATGAGCGGTAAAGGAAGAAAGAGGAGAGAAATGCTGTCGAAAGGAAGGTCTGGCTTAGAGAATAGTCGGATAAAAATAACACAAAGTGACGAGAAGATAGAGGAGAGGAGTGCAGGAATACACACGCGAGAAGACGCGTAAATTCATTCATGGCGAAGAACCTGGCGAGCGTCGGCGGCGTCTCGGAGGCTGCCAGGCAGGCACGGGTCTACGACGTCCGCCCACGATTTCTCTCTCCGGCCATTCACGACATACGTGAATGAAAACGCGTCTGCGTAGTGCGAATGCGAGTGCTGTGCTTTACGGGCTTACATACATTTGGATTGCGAGAGATGTATAGCTGTTGCTTCCGCTTTCGCAAAGTTTCTCTTGTATTCGCTGCTGTTCGTAGATTTATAATAGAAGGTGAGCGTTTTCCATAAGCTAATTAGAAAAATATAGATAATCAAGAAATATGTACTTTTCTCTTTAACAGATGGTAAGCGGAGATTAAATATTAAGAGAAATGATTAAAGAATGTCCCGCACAAATCTTATGAAAAATGAGTTTCGGTCAAATTGCTTTAAATTTTAATATTTTGTAGCTTATGTCAAGCTGATTAAAATTCTTGGGCACGAACCTCCAAATGTTTTGATTTTCGCTCTTTAGGATGGCTCAAGGACCTTTGGAATATCTTTATATTTTATATGAAAAAGTACAAAAAAATCAAAATAAATCTTTTTTTATTACACTTTTTTTTAACAATGATATGTTTATGATTTTAGTTTTGCACCCATTTTCAGAATTACCTGGAACGAATGACGTGAACGTGACGGACGTCTCGTTCTTTTGAGATACTTAATTTACATGAGTCCTTTTGCTTCTCAACAAATACTGCTTGATTTTTGCGAGTCTTCTTGCCTTTTTGAAAATTCTAATATGTTTCTTAGAATTAGAATAAAATAAAGCTTTTTTCCAGAATGTTTCATACCGTAATAATATTTTTCGAAATATTGAACAGACTGTTCTTGTGATATTATGTCCGACAGTTTTTTCCATGACATATGTATACAATATATATTCATGATATATTATATAGTATTCATAACTAATGTTAACAAAAAAATTTATTTAGACTATTTTTTCGTATAAGATGTAATGATCTTCTATGATCTAAAGATTCTGGAGCAAAAACTAAGATATTTGGAGATTTGTATCCATGAGAACTTTTTAATCAGTTTGACATGAGCTACAAAATATTAAAATTTGAAACAATTTGATCACAACTCCCATTTCCCATAAAATTTGTATGGGGTTCTTTTGATAAAGCAATGCAAAGAAAGAATAATTTTGTCAAAAAATCTAAAAATTTAGGTAGATCTGAAAATAATTTTGTTGAATCATCAAAATAATTATGTAAGAATTCAAGCACGAGCACAAAAAGTTTTAATATTGTAACAATCAACATCCTATATAATTATTTATTAGTTTAATGTCCAACAAAATTATTTTCAGATCTACCTAAATTTTTAGATTTTTTGACAAAATTATTTCTTTGCATTACTTTATCAAATATTTAGCTGGCTATATTTAGCTAGCTTTTTAGATACTTCAACAAAATCGTTCTTTCGATATATTTTATATACTCAATATAATCCTAGTATCCAATATGATGTGTTTATAAATATAATAATTACATACTGAGAAAAAGTTCTGTTGAAATTGAACGAACCAGAAATACTGAGAGAAATATTTGATATGTATAACCATTTATTCGTGATTCGAATGTAGGTGTACTCAAGTACAGTTACTTTATGTTAATTATGATATCAAAGTGTTACATTTCCTATGCTAATTTTTAATTGGAAAAATGTAGTTATCCCTTAATTATGTGCGAATTATTTTTTCATAAGAAGTCGCGTCGAAGAACAGGTTTCTCCATTGAGGTGGAAGAAAGGGTGGTCTGCACCGAAAAAAAAAAAAAAGAAAAAAAGAGAAAAGAAGAAGAAGAAGAAACAGCTCCGTCGAGTCATGAGTGAAATTTGCATATCCACTGTCAACTCGCACGACTGACGTGGAATAAGCTGCAAGGTTATTCACACCAACTTGCCAATCGCTGAATGAGTTCTGCTTCTATCGCGGTCTTTCACCTTGTTTCTACCTTTTTTGTAAGACGAGCATAGCTCTCGAGTGCTCGTAAAAACTTTTCGTTTAACGACAGAGTCGTAGACATAACCCATGGTCTCGAAAGAGAAGTGGTAACACGCGTGTCTCGCAATTCTGTATTATCATAAATGAGATCTCGCCATGTAGACAAGAATCTTGTTTAAAGATTAAAGATTATAAAGAACATGATGGTCTTGTTAATTCAGAAGGTATTGTAATGTCTCAAGGTATACCGGATACAACTGAAGATCAGAGAATCAGAGAATAAGAAGTCGACACTCGGATTAAAAAGTGAATATTTAAAGGAGAAAGTATGCAAGGTCAAAATTTTAAACTACAACTAAACATATTTTCATGAAACTTCCAAATATTCTATTAGGTCATAGAATCAGAGAGAGTGAGAGGATTTTATGTAACAAAATGATAGTACAAGTCAAATCTACTTACTATACAGTACTTACTATGCAGCAATATTGCTGCAACGTTTGCAATGTTACTGTAATATTGCTGTAAAGTAATGAAACGTTGCAATATTGCTGCATGTAATTATGTATGGATATAAATTAGCCTACTTTTCGAAATTTGGAAAAAAGCTAATCAAAAGACTGAGGGACTGCATACTATTCGAAGCTAATACTCATTTTTACCAATGTAGATAGATTTAACTTTGATTTAATTTATCCTTAAAAGTAGAAAAAAAAAGTAGAAATTGATAAAAACGTGCAAGAAAACACTATGAAGTTTATAAAATTAAGGCCAAGTCAAGCGGTAAACCGCTGAGGGCATTGCGGGGATTTGGGGCATTACTGGGCATTACTGGGCATTACTGTGCATTATTGGGCATTACTGGGCATTACTGGGCATTGCTTAAAAGTATTATATTAAAACAAGCGATATGAGGTTGTGTATTACTAAGGCATTAATGAGCATTAACAGGGCATTAATGGGCATTATTAGGGCATTAAAGTTGAGAGTATAAAAATTAGATATTACTTGAGCATTAATGTACACAATTTTAGTCAGCGGTTTATTCCTCGATTAAGATTAATAATTATAATTAATATTAATTGCGTTTTTCGTACACATTTTTCAAGCAACAAATTTTTCTAGCCTACTGATTGGCTATGGAATACAGAGAGAACTCATCTGTCCTGTAATCAACGTGCATGAAAAATGTATGTAAAATGTCGTACGACAAAACGAAAGAAACGAATAAATATAATATTAACCTAAAGTATTGGTAAGTGGAATCACCGAAAATTTTTTTCTTTGAAAAGAATGAAATATTGTCCGAAAGAGCGGTATCTTATGTTCCAAATAATCATATTAGTTCTCCTGGTTATCCTTTCCACATAAAATCTTCATTAGTATAATTCCAGATGCTTCAGTAAAATGTTTGGCGAAGTTTTATAAAAATCTACTTAATTTAACATATTTTGGATCGATCTTTGCAAACTCCTTTACTTCCAATCTTCAAGTTACTAATCTCCATTTGATCACTTGCATATGACCAAAATTTATGTGCGCAACTTATACCGTCGAGGTGAATTTACGGGAGTTCGAAGAACGCCCCGCAGGTGATTTATAATCCGAACTTACAACCATGAATTAAAGGAAAGTACGTTAGGCAGCGATGCAGTATATTGACTAATAAACGCTTAATAAAATAAATTGAAAAACATCTCGCTGGATATCACAGTTGTAATGGGTACACCAATCTTCATTCAACGACAGAACATAAGCGGATGACTACGTAAATCGTACAAATTAGAAGGATGAAGACGACGTGGAAATTAGACGATCGCTCTTTTCAAGACTGAGAGAAAGAGAATGAAACGTAGGAAAGGGTGAGAAGGGGTGATAGATGGTGGAGGGCGGAGAAGCGAAAGCAGGTGAACAAGGAAGGGAGTTCCAGAGTGTGTAAGAAGAAGCGTCCCGGTAGATAGAGTTCTCGACGCCGTTAAACGAACTTGGAATCCATCGTATTTTTTCACTGGCCGTTTATTTCTTTTTTGTACGTCGCCTTTTCCACCGTCCGTCTAGGGTGGTGCGCTAGATTCATTGTCGGACCGTCAGTGAAGGGAATACTCTCTCGAAAGAGAGCGAAAGGACGAGGCAGAAACGAAAGTGGCGAGAAAGAGAGCGGAAGATAGGACGGTGTACGCGTGCGAAAAGCGACGCACGTTGCACGGTTTATTTACTGCGCGCGTTGTAACTCAGCTGGTGCCCAGCCACAAATCGAGTCCTGCCTGTGTCCGGAGCTTTTATTACGCATTCGTTACCGCGCGAGAGCGGAATATTCCTGCAACGTGACGCGTTTTTTTTTTCGCGCAAAATTGGCTTGTCCCTTGAATCGAGAGGAGCGCGAAATACAAACATGTGAAGGGAAAAACTATTTTCGCGCTATAGGCGGTAAACTGGCCGTATGCTTAACGACAACACGTGCGTGCATGATAAGAGACAATGGAGACTCGCTCCGCTGGTTTATAGCTCGCCTTACATGTAATACACAATAAATTCATATGATCGTTATGCACATACAAATTGGTCCCAGCAGCATGAACAATTATTGATACCGCGGTTATTTAACGTGTTCTATTTATCCTTTGCATTTTTGAATTCTGATGCGAATATCGATGGATATACGGTCATGTATTTAGCAATTATCTATATTTGAAGTTGTGGCATTGTATATTCAATGAATATTGTTTAATCACCACTTGGATGATCAGATAATTGATTATTCAAATAGGCGGCAATTGCAGTCGATAGTTTGTAGGAATTTTTTTAGATTTAATTAAATTAACGATTTACGTAAATTAGCACTAAAAATATTCATACCATCGATTAATTAGGGATTAGGTTATCAATCTTTAATTACTGTTTCGTCGTTTTAATGAAAATTGGCTGATCTAACTGGCAAGAAGCAGAAGATAAAGACGTGACAAACACTGTTAACCTTTAATTAACCATTAATGCATACGACGATTTTCCTTTATTATACAGGATGGATCATTCATTTCTCGAGTTAATTTTCATCACCTTTACATATAAATATTATATACACTCTTACATATACTTTAACATCTTTAAAAAGTATTTAATGTAAAGCTGTGTATTTAAAAAAAAGGAACGAAAAACCATTATTTAGCCAAAGGGTTCTAGTATTTTAAATAAGAGAATTATGCAGGACACGAAAGGCTAATTGTGTTAAGGGTTGAATTCATAATGTCAAATTATATACAGTTTGAGTTATTTTTTATTATTTCTAATAACCACTGCTCCAACTCAATATGTTAATTTAATTAATTTAATTAACTTAAACTGTTCAAGTCAAAAAATGTATTAATTTATTTGACTCAAATTTAGTTTAATATTTATCATACATATACATGCACATATTATACATTAATGTAAACGCTGTTTACTTTGAAATCATACAATTTAAATACATATGAAAGATTTTGCTGAAACACCTAAAAATTTAGCTGGATAAATATCTGAAAATAATTTTGTAAAAATCATCAAAATAATTATAATAGGATACTCAAGCTGATTGCTAAAATGTCAAACTTTTTGCATTTCTCTCTTTCGTCATGCTTGAGTTTCGTACAACATTATTTTGATGGTCCAACAAATTTATTTTCAGATCAGTATTAATGTGTAAATACTTCAGCAAAATTGTTCTTTATGTAGAAATAAGTTGACTAGATTGTAATTGTTTTTTAACTTTTTACATGAGTGTTTTGAATTAAAATAATACACATTTGCAAATTGAAAGAAAAGAAAATGTTACACTTGAGGAATTAGTTTAAATTTAATCCTTTAATATTTAACAGTGAAAAAGAACATATTTCGCGGGCAATTCGGTGAGGCAGCTGTTACACGTGAATAATCAATTCAGCAGAAGGATGTTAACTACTGCCGGAAAAGTACATAACAGTATTGCTATGGCAATTTCAGATCAATCTACAAATAGAAAGAAATAATTTACCGACGTGCAAGCTCGCGCTAAATGAGCGCGAGCTGCATCTCACAGATGCATACAGTGGCGTATATCTTGTCAGCTTAATGGTCCACATTCTAGGTATGCATTTCGCGATAAAGATAAACTCTGACCCCCTTAGTTTCTCGAGTTTAATATTTTATAGCGACGAAACGTGCGCAACAAAAACACACCCGCGAGCCCAACGGCGGCAGCAGAGACAGCTGCGAGAGACAAGTAACGCGACTTCTCCTGGGACCGCGCCATCTTTACGCTCCATCTGTACAATTAAATTACGCATACCGTAAACGTCGGGGCATAAATTAAAGAATAATTGCAAGGGGTGCACCATCAATGCACAGCTGTGAGTGGCTATAAAATTTTGATATTATAGGAATTCTATAATATCAAAATTTATAATATCCTATAATAGCATGATATTATAGGATAAAATGACATGAAAAGAATGCTTCCGCTAAAATATATAAAAATTGAATTTGATACTTAATCTCATAAATTATTGCATCGAAGAAGACTCAAATCAGAATCGAATCGTCTGCAATTAACTTTATTTATTGGTAAGTACATATTCTAATTATATCTACATATTGCGAATTATATCTTATCGCCTCATGATTGAATATAAAATTATAATTTACATGAAGATTCACATAGGTATTGTACTTGAAGTATTGTATTGAAATTTTTTTCTTGGAGCCACAAATACTAATTAATTTAATTTCTCTTAATTTAAAAATTTGGCTAGACACATAGATCTAAAAATAAATTTGTTGGACTATAAAAATAATTATGTAGGCCGTTTCAGCTGGTTATCAGAACATCAAAACTATTTGCAGCATTGCTCATCAGTATTGCTTGAATTTCCTAATTAATGTAATTATTTTGATGATTTAATAAAATTTATTTTCAGATTTGTACCTAAATTTTTACATATTCTATAAAATCGTTTTTTCCGTTTAGTGTAACATATAAAAATGATTTTGCGAATATTGTCGGTGATATACGATTTAATATTTTTCAATTTTGTTTTATGTACCTAATGTTAAGAAAAAGAGAAGAAATGTGAAAAATTTGGTTAAATCCGGCCGACGATGTCGAATCATTCCTAAGAGGAAAACACGTATTCCGATTGCACTTTTAGCGATACACTTTTCGCTGGAGCTTCGACAAAAGAAAACGGAAGGCCAGCGGAGAAATAGAGCGGATCGATCGGAACAAACGATCGAGTGAAACGCCTTGGCCGATTATCACTACAGCGACAGGGAAAACGGTTGTTGGACGTTTAGCGGAAAGAGCGAACTTATTTGTCGAAACGCGGAAAACCATCGTTGGTTGGCTAACCGGAACTGTGAACGAGTACATCCGTCACGATATATAAAGTTTATTTCCGCTGACCTTGTATAGACTTTTCACGGTACGCCAGCCATCGGCGAGAACGATGTCACGTTCCGTGCCATTTTAGTACGAATACGTCGGTTTTGTTTTCAGACCGATGTTATTCAGTCACATTCACTGACGTCGTGAAGAAACAAAGCCACGGTCAGAATCGCTTCGGAAATCCCTCACTGCAATTGGTTATAGTATTCGCGATTATGAATTCTAAAAGTTACATGATATTTACAAAAGACGTGTGGTATAACTTCAGAGATGACTTCCTACGACCCTCCGGAGTAAAAGGAGATTCGTAGGAACGTGACCGTTTCGAAATTTGAAGCACGTATGACAAAATTACACGCCCCGTGTCAGAATAAGTGTCAGAATAACGCGCAAGTAAGTGGCTGAGAATAAATAATAGGAATGTACGAAAACGTGGAACGTACCGAGAAATTGTGTAATTATTCTCTTGCAAATGCTAAAATTACGATGACGGGCGTAAAGATGTGCCTGTTGAGTGCTCTTTTGTTTGCTGTTGTGAGACAAACTTTCTCCCCTCAGTGGCTGCAAACGTCGGATGCGCGGCCATCAAACTTGGCGACGAGAGATTGTATTGACACCGACCTCTCGATATTATTGGCGTAACGAAAATGGAGAGCGATCTAGTTTGTAATTTGCGTGCGTGTACGTGTGTTCAAAGTTAGCATAGACGCTATATGACTGCCAATCATTCGTCGATATCGAGTAGCCACTATGATGTACGTGAGAACAACTTGACGCGAGTTCAGTATTTCGCATCAGCTTCGCATGCTGGACTTTCCTGCGTGCGAAACTTTTCTAATTATGGTTATTATACTGCTTCGCGTACCGTTAATGGAAAAGCTGTCGTTGACAGACTATGATGTGTTATAAGTGATGATGCGCTTTCATGGCTGTTCGATCATATATGACGCCCGCTTACAACGATCGAATTCTTATCGTTGCACGCTAATAAATTTATAATTTCAAGAAACTTGTTTATATCAAAAAAAGTCAAGAAAAGGATTCTATTTTATATCTCGAGTGCTATTTAATCCATTTTTATAGATTTGGTACTCAAGACAGACAACGAGACATATACTCCTTTCATATTTTATAGCAAAACGAGATGCAAATCTTATTTCTTATTTGAAGGAAATATCATGTGCCTGGAAGACAGACGTTTTATTGGAAACATTTTCACAATTCATATCGTAGCTTGAATCTTTAAACGTGAATCCTTTTTACCCTATCCAAAATTTAATAATACACTGAATATGCCATCTAAAATACAATTTTCAAGATAATATTTGATCATGTTGTTCAGAATGTTAGAAAGCGAATGTTTGTAAATTACACTATAAACCTATATTAGATATCGAAAGAGAAATGATAATCCAAAATAATAATATTTTGTTATTTCCATGTTAATATGTAAATCAATCTATTTCTGTGGTCAGTTTCAAAATAATCAATGTCCATATTAATGTTATATACTTAATAAATAATAAACTAAATTAATCAAATTTAATGTATTTTCTTGAGTTAAATAATTCAATTATAAATTATTAAATTTAATTTACAAATTATTTATGTATAAATCATTTAATTCTGTTGTTTTAGTTAAATTAATGACATAATGAAGTAGCAGTAGTGGGCGACCTATATAAATAATTCAAATTGATTATTATTATTTGGTATTACAATAACAAAAATTAACAATGCAACATAAATTTTTTGTTATCAAAATGCTAGATAATTTAACTAAAATATTCATGAATACTTGTTCTCAATAAAAATTGAATAACACCGGAAGATCCGCAATAGATAAAATAAAAAAAGGTATGCAGAAAACGAAACTCGTCGTGGTTATGTAAGCGTGACGTAATACAATATTCGCTATAGTGATAGATTTGTGTTTCACAACGCCGGCGAAATAAAGGAAAAATAAGAGAAAAAAGAGATATGCCTTGCAAAATGTACCGTCGATTCGAGAGCGAAGCGAATATATGACTCGGCTCGTTTCATTCTTATCGAGTGAAACGAGACGAACAATCAACAAGGAAAAGGTAATTCTTCCAGATGCATTCTAATAAGGTATACTAGGTTTTTTAAAACCACTGGATAATATATGATGTCAATAGAATGCACGTGAAGAAAATATTGTCGCATGACTGATTTTAAGTACTTAATAGATTAAAAGAAATATAACATGATAACTTAGGCATTCTCTCTCTTTTTTTAAAGAACATATATTGTTGAGAAAAAAATGTAAGAAAAAATATGAAGAGTTTTTCTGAAGAGATTTTATACACCATCTTTATTTTTCATGTCTGTTTTAAATTAACAAAAAGTGTGAAAAATGCAGTTTAAAAAATAGAATTTATTGTCCTTAATCTTCTGAAAATAGCAATAAATTTTATTTTTTAAGCTACAGTTTTCATACTTTTTGTTAATTTAAAATTGAAAAACAAATATAAAAAATAACGTGAAAATATCTTCAGGAAAATTTTTAGCGATTTTATACATTTAGGAAGAAATATATGATGCTTGTCGATAATGGAATTAACGAACGCTCATTCGTTTTGGTATTAACATCGATGTGTTTGATCAATCGCTGTACCTGACAGGAAATATTATCTATCTTGTAACAGTCTGACGTAAATACACGGACAACATCATTAATAACTTTTGCGATCATTTCATTCTAAAATAGCTATTACAAAATTTCGGCATACAAACTTTAGTAATAATATTATATTATCTAGTATTTTTTGAATAATACAAAATATTAGCGTACAGAGTTAAAACCACACATTGAAACGAAACTTCTATCGTCGTAAAAATACTCGGTTATTTGCAATTCTATTAAATCTATTCAGTTCTATTATTAAATTTATATCAATTATTGATGGAAGTCGATCAAGCTATTTCAGAGTTGTTATGCAACGCATTGACTAAAACGATTAACCGACCTAACCGAACTATTTGTAATCGATATTCTAGGGATTAGATAGACAACAAAACTTTTTATAACAAACAAATCTAGAACACTGTAATTGAATTATAGTCTAAAACAGTGCAAACTCATTATTTTCAAACATTAAGATAATTAATAAAGTGTGTTCTATTAAAGTTTGAGTGCATGATGGATTAAATGTGCAAGAACGACTGTAGAAGCGAACAAATCTAATATACGAAATAATAAAATAAAAAATAATTTAAAAAATGAATTGATAAAAGTTACTGTGACAGAATATAATCACGTTATTTTCAAAATAATAATATAATATCTGCTATTTTGATATTCTTAAAATATAATAAGACGCATGTAAAACAATTATTCTTAATCAGATTCTATTGATAATTGCAATTAGATTCTATTCATCCAATACAATCTTGATTTAGACTTCTAACATCGGCAATCGGATTTCAGAGGAAAGCTAAACTGATCAACTTGACTGTGATCCTTGTCATACATTGCGGCTGATTTCATAACTGAAAGCTCGAGAAAGAAACGTAATCCTACTATATGTTGCACAATGCCGTCTCCGATTACTTGTCACGTTCCGCACTGACGGGACAAATTCTCGGTATGTACGGTACGTTGATACATTGAATCGATAAGATATCGAGGAGAAGTGCACGTAAACAATTCGCGCATAATTTGCAAGTCGTTGTCAGAATTAATCTCGAAACGCTTCGAAGTATCGGTTGTGTTATAATTACTTCCTGCTACGCGAGAACTTTCCATGTTTCCAATTTGCTTGAAAATAGATGATAATGGAGCACATATTTCGACTTACAAAATTAATTAAAGCTTTTGCCTCGGGTAAATTATGTTCTTTAAACCAAACGAGTGAGTAGAAATTGCATTTATGTGGCTCTCAATTTGTGCGAGTGATTATTGGGCGCGGTTCGTAAAGCATGTATGAGGATTCGCGGATGCATACGATGCTCTATACGATACGATGACGTGTGGTGAAAGCACGGCGAAGATAAGAGAGATGGGCAGACGAGCTTGTTCGAAAGATTAATTAAAAAAAGCTCGCTGTGCTGGAAGCGCGATGCCGTTCGACTGAGAGTTAATCGATATCTGTCGCGTCGAGTAGCAAGATATACTGTAGGGAATAACGGTCCATTTCGATTAATCCTCTTACCGTCTCTATCTTTACATCCATCGTCCAGCAAATTACGTCGTTCACGCCTAGCGCGCGACAGCTGTGCGCCTATTATATGTATGCGCAAACACGGGCAAAAGCGCGCGCAAAAGCAACGCATCGCTTGTTTGTCTCTCTGACGAATTACACAATCCTCAACGGAAGCCGCAAGAACAGAGAACGAGATAGCGTCGCGTATGTCCCGTCAGGTGATGCGATCTCGCGTAATTATCGCCGCGTCAAGTTTACACGCGGTAACGTCCGATAGCGATGGTGGTGATTTCATTTTCCACGAGAATGGCAATTAACAATTGCCTCCAATATCGGTGGTGATAATCCACCGCAAATCAACCGATTTCACATTAGGATCGTTCACAATGAATCTTCATTGCCATAAAATAGGAATGTACAAACATGTATACAGTGTCGCAATTGTATGTATATATATTAGGTGTACAACTTTGCTTCCGCCGTTTTTTTCCGAAATTCGAGACTTTATTGTAAAAAACTGATTATACATTTATGATTCAAAGTATTGTCCATCGCTGGCCACTACTTTCTCCCATCTTTCGGGTAGCGTACGAATCCCGCGTCGAAAAAAACTGGTCATCTTTTGAGGCTATCCACGAATCGATCCAATTTTTTACTTCTTCATAAGACCGGAAGTGCTGGTCAGCCAGGCCGTGTGCCATTGATCGAAACAAGTGATAGTCAGAGGGAGCAACGTCTGGAGA
>NW_017259557.1:405680-415427 GCF_001594045.1 Atta colombica
ATACACATTAAAAATTTATATTGTTGAGTTTAATACATTTTATGTGTTGCAAATAGTCCATTCAAATTTTTATATTAATACGACATAAATATGTTAGAAAGTAATACAAATATTATGTAAAAAATTATCACAAAAGATACAACTTGGCACAACTTGGAAATAAATTGTGGAAGAATATTTCTTTAGTAAAATTAACATGTATATTTTCATATTTATTTTAAACTTTATGTTTTAAAACTACATTATTATATTATTTATTCATTTACTCATAAATTATGTTATTTTAACACCAAGAAACGTCCCATCAATATCAATTTAATACAAAATATTAAATAATAAAATTACATCATATTAAATTAATATTCCGAAAAATTCAACACATTTTAACAAAAATTAATTTTAACACGAATACAAGATATACCTCTTTAAGTACTGTATCTCTCTTCAATGTTAAAAAATATATATCTATATTTAATATAATCTTATCGGAACATAACTAATGACAAAAAAATTTCGATAATTTTCTTAAATTTTAAGCATATGCATTTTTCAAATGCTCATTACATAAGAAATGGAAAGATTTAACAAGATTGCGATATAAGGGAAGGATTAAGAAAGATATATAAACAGTGTAGCGCATTTTGCAGGCATTATATAGTGGTAATAAAGCGTAGAACATTATCGTGGCTTATCGGAATTCCGACAATGCGTCTTCCGGTCGTATATTAAGCGCTTAAGAGATCGTTTATACACGGGATGTACTTCGGAGGCGCGACATTTTGCTCGCCATTTTTATGTCTTTATAAATACCATGATGATGCTAAGTCCCAAAGAGTACAGCAATATGATGATCGCGGACGCATAAAATGGGCATCGTTGTTGAAAAAATGGCGCAGTTTCAAAAAGAAATGCAGTCTGCAATAGCATTCTTATTCTATAATCGCAATCATGGTGCGACATAAAACGACCAATAAGATTCAATACAGTTTATTGTTTGAATAATAATTTCGAGGAACTCGAGAAGGATGATAACGTATCGTATTTATATCATATTGAAATTAATCATATATCATGTATGGAAAATTGTGAACATTATAGTTCATTACATTTTTTTTGCATAATGGATTAAAAGACATATATGTATATTCATTTGTTACAATAACATAATTAAAAAAATTTTATTTCTTAAATGCTTACAAAAAAGAATAAAAAGAAAGAAATAAAAAAAATAAAAACACATACACAAAGAATAAAAAGAAAGAATATATTTTTATTTCTCTATAATCATAATGCAGTTATTATCCAAAATCCAGTATTTTAAAATTATTATTATAAAATTTTAATGATTTAAAACATTAAAACTTATTTGATATACATATACATACATGTGTGTGTGTGTGTGTGTGTGTGTGTGTGTGTGTGTGTGTGTGTGTGTGTGTGTGTGTGTGTGTGTGTCGCTGATATTGAGAAAAATAATGTTAATGATAATCGATTGCGATGATTATATTTAAATTTATTCTGATATTATTCTGATATTATTCTAATATTATTCTGATTATCTGCTAGCCAGAAATATTAAAATAGCAAGCAATTGTTGAAATTTGCGAATTAATATCTACATAACAGTTTAAAATAAATTAAACGTTTGTGATCACCAAACGAATTCTCGTTAAATTCTGATAATTGAATGGGCACTATTTTCGATGATTGTATGCCAAACGGAAATAAACCACTAAACTTTATGTCGAAAATTAATTAGACTAGCTGAAAATCATCTAACGATTTTAATTAAATGTGATCATAAAAGGGAAACATGATAATAGATATGAAAATACAAAGTATATACCAATTATTACATTTACGTATTTCCTGCAACTTGGCAAATTTAATGGAAAGATAAAAATAATCTATTACGAAATAAATTGCTGTTGGCAATGGAACGATTGCAGTTACACGATTAATATAATTTCAAACACACTACATATTATAAAATATAAAGCAGATTTTAGTAAATTAAATTTAATAAAATTTAAGTACATCAGAAATATGTAATTCAACAAAAATCAATGATATAATTCCATATGGCATTCTACATTTTGTGAATACAACGTGATAGAATATAAAGTCATATTTCCCTCTGTTGAAGCATATCGTGCAATGTAATTGTAATTATGTGATTACATAAGCGAGGCTGATATAAAATTATGAAATATAAAGTATTTATTTTTTAATTTGATGAAACCACGACGTGACGGAAACGGTTGCGATGAGCGCCGTGATCAATCGAGCATAAGCGAATAGATGCAATTACATGCCGGAGTGCAGACCCGAAATTAACGTTTACGTTTCGATGCACATGTCAATACACGACAGCGACCGGTAATTAGATCAAGTTCGGCCATTTATTAGTGCTATATGTGCTACAGTCGCGTCAATTAACCCCGACTATGTGCATACTAATCGCCTTTATGTAAATACGACGAATGTATAATCCTATTTTGGAAATGTTGCTACTCGATGATTACTCAACGGCCAATCAATAATAGCATAATCGACGATACAATGAATGTACACGAATATTGATATAACGCGCACCGTAAAAACTTTTCTGAATTCAATCGATCAAACACTTTTCCGCGATACCCACGCAGGAGATGCACACGTTTTCGAAAGTTTGGAGAATCGGCTGTTCAAACGAAAACGACCCTAGCAAAATCGATTCGGATTCGACGCGGGATGAACTCGTTCGCTTGAGATTTCGGCCAACTCCCAGAACTAGCGAGTTTTTCTCGAAACTTTCAGCAAGGTAATCGGATAGAATTGGTCAAGTCACTGCTGGGTTCGTCGAGTTCTCTGTAAACTTTCCTCAAGAACCAGCGTCACGCTGACTCATTCTGGTACACGCTTAATAATCCGCGAATCATACGTCAGCTAGATTTAATTCATCAATCTCAGTAGCTTGCCTCTCTTTAGTAAAAGAAAAGAAAGAGAAATGGAGAAGATAAATATTACATATTAAAATATTGTATCAAAATGTGTTCTATAATTCTGTAAAATTTTCAAATATTGTGCCAAAATATTCTTCTATAATTCTGTAAAATTTGAAGCATGTAAGCTTGAAAAAATATGCAATCATTAAAATAGTAGAACATATTATTTTAAAAGTTGATAATCTTCCTTTTAATTTTTTAAATCTAAATTTGTGAGAAACTTCTGGCCGGGAAAGCAAATTATGTCGATCAAGCGATTCGTTTTTTTTTCTTTTTCGTTCTTTCGGAAACATACACGCCAACATATCGTTCTCGTGCGAAGACAATTTGGTGAAAGGACAAAAGAGCTGCACGCGTCGCGACGATAAAATAGTCACTATATCAGCGCGCCAGCATCGTCTCAATAACGAAACGATATTCTTGATGTTCTATAAACGGGCTTATCTTCTTTGGAATACGATTAGCCGATTCGTCGCGTCGCGACCGTCTGCTACAAGCCATATTTCATCCATCCTCCTTATAATCAGGATGTTCACTAACATATATCCGATTGCTAAACGGATATATTCACGGTTTGATACCTTTGAAATCACAGTGCAGAATATATTAACGATGAAAATAATAATAAAGCTGATTTATTGGATGCAACGTCCCTTGTATAACGGTTTCTTTTCGATCTTCGTGGTTCAAGATACAAATATGTTTCCTGGGAAAATTAGTGCAACATCGATACAATTGAATGCAAATCGATTTACATATTTTAAATATGTATCCATAAATAATTTAATCCTCTTAGAGTTATTGTGATAACTAAGAATATGTATTTAAAAGGATTAAATTATTTATTAACAAAATATGTGAAAATATGTGAATTGATTTGCATTCAATTGTACTAATGTGCACAGCATTGCACATTAGTGCGCAGCATTGTTTTCCAAATGAAAAATTTTAAAAAGCGACTTCCAACTTCCAACTTTAATGGCAGTACAAGTCTCTCTCTCTCTGTGTCGAAAATGATACAGCTAAAATCCAAAACGACGATTGTGCATAATAACGCGAAGCAAAGATAAATTTACGAAATAAATGCACGAGACAGTTTTATCAAAAATTTTCAAAAATTAAAAATGATGGATGTAACACTCAAACCAAAAGATGAGCACGTCTACTCCACTCAAGTTATCAACTAAGATTAGCGCCTCTCAGAAAAAATTTTTAATAACAAGATAAAAAATATTCTTGACATACTTAATCTTACAACTGTATATAGTACTCTAAAATAAAATAATATTAAGATTAATAACTCTGATTCTCGATTTTTCCTCAAATTAAATAAGACTGACTTTTTATTGCTTTGAAATAAGGGTAACACATATGTATAAATTTAAGTCTACATATGCTTACATTAAGAATAAATCTGCATCTGATATTACAACGTACAATATTCTGGTACCATAATATTTGACATCGATGTCTAAGATCATTTTATTCTAGATTTTATTCTAGATTCAAGAATTTTTCACTTAAGTAAAATATTCCTACGTTAATAATAAATGATTTTCATTTAATAATAAATGATTTGTATATTAATCTTATTTTATGATAAATCAAAAAGTAATAGCATTAGATTTGAAAATTTTTTTATGACTAGTATTTTATGCGTCGTATGACAAAGTTTTTCAAGCATGTTGATTGGCTACAGGACAGAAAGATTTTTGGGTTTTTGTCTTATAGCCAATCAACGATTTAAAAAGTTTTGTCATACGATATATAAAATATCAGATTAAAAATGTAAATAAAAACAAGAATGCGCCCCTAGAAAGAGAGAGAGAGAGAGAATGCAATAAATTCACGCTGTTAGAAGAAAAGAAAACGCGTCACATTTAGAAAAATTACATTAAATTTGTATACAAAAAAAAGAAAGAGATTTAGATCATCTCTCAAAAGTTGCGAGAGCTTTCGGTTCACGATGACTCGCGAAAAATTAAACATCGCATTACTGATTACGTGGCGGCGAGAAAAAGGTCTGGTAATAAATAGCAGTATATTAAGCGGGATCAAGCGCACAAGACAAGAAGACGGTCACGAAAATTGTCCGCCTTTTTATCCCATTTCAACGTAACGTAAGGTTACTTAAGTGGACTAATAATTATGGAGTGCTGTTGCAGAGCGACCGGGCAATGTGTTGTAAGTTCGAGTTGAGCGAGCGCACAAAAGCGCCACTTGCTACAATACGATCGATTCGTGATTACGGGCACGGTTTGCCGTCATTGAAGTCCAACAAAAAACGCCGGGTGCGAGCACTGAAACGGTGCAAAATGAACAGGCGTCCTGACGTATAAAAAAGGGTCCGATTTCTTGAGAAGTTACGCGTGCGACAAAGTAAGGATAATAGCCACAGGGAGGCTTATCGTGATTCGCGAAAGAGACCATAAGTACGCTTTGCGAGACACGTACGCTTTCATTCTCGGAAAATCGCTGTGCATTTCGAACGATATATATCGCCCTATGTTATTAGCAATACCATAAAGCCCACATTTATTGCGATAACGTGAATGTCGTCCGAAACAACTAATATTTGAAAATTATGGCATGTAATTATCTCTAATCTAATCAAATAGATATTTAATGGAATAACTGTATAATTAAAACATTTTATTATCACCAGACATATCGAATAGTTATTACTAACTTCCCATTTCTATTTCTCATATTAATATTATAGATAAAAAATTATGTAATTTTAAAATTTTTTGGTAATTACATAATTTTGTTTATTAATAATAAATATTTTTTTCATCACTTTCTTTAACTCATAGAAATTTATTCGCTTGTTTCTAATAAGAAACATACTTTCAGTATTAAAACATTTACAATATTTATTTTGAAATAATGCTATAATATAAAAAATGTTCTTTTTCTCAATTATATAGCATTCTTAAAAAAAACTTAATGAATAAAATTCTGACAATGAGTTTCACAAAGATTTAACAAATTAAATTTAAACATGTTAATCAAATTAAATTCACATGTTAGAAATAGGATTATTCTTATTTCATAACCCTTAAAAAAATATTTTTTTTTGAATTGTTACGATTTCTTTAATCAAGTTCGTTCACTTTTAATGACTGATAGGATAATATTGATAACTCATTCTAATAATGAAAATCATGTTTTTTGTGCCAGTTTTGAAAAGAGAATGATATTATAAAGGAGCGATATATAATGCTGCACATTAAGGCAAAATGGTGTGCCATGCGACTGTAGCGTTACGAGGATAAATGATAAATGCCGCAAATTACGAATAATGAATTAATAATAATGTCACCTCATTGTCGCCCAATACCTCCAGGCTTGCTTTTCCTCTCTCCTTCTCTCTCATCTCATTATTGTTCCTTCATGGTTCATAGTACATCGCACAACACACAATATGTACCGCACTTGCGAAGAGGTTAAGTATGATCGTGCATATATATACGTTTACCAAACGATACTCGCACAGTTGTTTGCACGGCATTCTCGAGAAGCGACGAGACTGACTATACACAACGCGCACTTTATTCTATTGCGAGCGATGAACAAATGAAAAAAAAACGCGAAAAAGATGCGTATATCTGCAACATCCACTCGCAAAATTATTATAATGGAATATAAAATCGCGAAGGCAGTTTTGGCTAACTTCACATGGCAATGAATGCAACGCTCCAATGAATCCAACGTCACGGCGATGCTACACCTGTTGCTCTCAGCTATACCTTGCGCACTTTTCGCATTCTATCTACAGGATGTTAAAAAAAATTAAAACAATAAATTTATGTCTTATTGAGCTAAAGATACAAGATATTGCGAGGAAAATAATTTATTCAGTTACTTAGCATACATTTCAATCCAAGTTTCGGATCCTTTTCAGTGTCAATAATTTCAGTGTCAATATAGTGACAATTAAATGAAATCGTTCCAATGAAATCAATAAATTAAAAAAATCATTTAGTGTATATTTATGTAGTAGACATTTATATAGTAGACAGTACACACCATATTTAGTATAAAAACTAGTGAATATAGATTCAAATCTCAAAATCTCCGTTTCTAAGATATAAACAATTTTATATGTTAGTATCATAACTGTTTTTTCTATGTGTTGCATATGAAAAGATAAAATTGAGATAAATAGTACTGATAAGCTACTTGGAAGAATTACAGATCCATAATGTCTATCCAATCGTAATAATTGGTTAATGTCAACTTATTGATTCCCGGTAAAAGTGAAGCAGAACATTCAAAACACGGTTTATAAATATATTGAAGTATAAATATCGCATATATGTAGAAGCCAGTAACCCAAGCAGAACAACACGATAACGTCAAAATGACATTAAAATGAATCAGAAATGATTGAAAAATAACTTTTAATGATTATTTTGGAGTCATTTTGACATCATCTTGATATCATAATGACTTGTTATTCTGTTTGGGAAAATAAATAATCATGATGCTAACATACAAAAATGTTTATATCTCAGGAATGATTGAATTGTTGACCAATATTCGCTAAGGTTTTTTTTTTTACTCAGTATAGTGCGTACTATTTATCCTATGAATGCTAAATAATTTTTTTAATGTCTTGTGTAAATAAAAATACGCACTCGCAACCGATCACTATTTCATATACATACGTGATATGAATTAACGGGTTAAAGTAAAAATAAATATCCGTGAGGCTTAATCATACCAATGTTTACTAATTAAGCCGCTCAACTGCAAGCTTGGTCCGTTCTGTAATACCATCGTTTCACTAATGAAAAATTTAAACGCAGCGTCGGAAACTTCACTTCGCGAGAGTCAAATCAGTGATTAATTAGAACTCAACGGTCCGAAAATATGCAATCGATATTCGGTATTATACGTGAGCGATACAGTTTAAATGCATGGTTTGCGAGATATACGTATGAACAATCGATTCAATGCCACAGTTTTGTGTTATTTGAATTACTCTATCAAGTCACGCATCATCTGGTATTCACTATTTGAAATCAGCAAGTCTGTGAAAAATTTAATGCACGATGCAAGATATATTCAAATTTAAACGATGCTAACGAAATAATTAAAATTTTAACAATATGTCATATCTAATCTAATTCCTGTCATGTCGTGCGATTTCTAAAGTTAATAAACCGTTCGAAATCTATTTTGATAAACATTTATCTGCTTGACGCGCTTAGTTAATTAAGCGCTAATGCTGACAACCGCTAATTATTCATCGAAAATGATCACATTTCGAGAAATTATTTCGGCACGACGAAACATGAGATAGTTAGCCTGTCAGCTCGAGTTCTGCTGTGAGAAGACAAACGCGTTTAGAAAAGCGTGCAGTACGGAAAGAGCGCCATATTAATGTATTAATCGATTCGTCGTCGTTGCGAAATGTTTAATGTGCTAAAATGTCTATTTCTAGATTTCTACCAATGTAAGAATTAAATTTTAATCTTAGTATTTTTAATCTCAGTTTAACTTAATTTTTTATCTTCTCTAGTTTTAAGAATTAAAGAAGGATAAAAATAAATTAAACAGAGATTAAAGTTCATTGGTAGAAACATAAAACGAATAGTGAAAGTTAAACGCGCTAATTGTTAACGCTTACGTAGGTAAAAAGAGATTATTTTGCTGATATATCTAAAAATTAGTTAGATACAAATTTGAGAATAATAATTTATTAAATCATTATAATAATTTGTTGAACCATTAAAATAATTATGTAGAAAATTAAACTCAAACATGATGTGTAATGTTGCAAAAATTCTGATATTTTAGAAACAAGCTTGAGTAATCAGCTCTTCCTACATAATTATTTTAATAACCTGATAAAATTATTTTCAGATTTAGCTAAATTTTTAAATATTTGAACGAAACTGTTCTTTTTATGTATATTAACGCTTTGTATTAAAATATAGAGTACTTTATAGAATATTATAGAACATATACAGAATACGTGTACAATTGTAATGAAAATCTCCCCTAACACTTGGCTCGTGTCTCAAGAGAGAATAACGTTACATTACTCGCCCAGTTGAGCATCGTGCGAATAGCAGGGCGGCGACCTCACATTGAAGGTAAGTACACTACAAAAACACCCACCGCACCAGTCTTTGCTGTTGTGCAGAAATATTTATGTCTGGTAACAGATTTTCTCCGGAATTTAGTTTTTAAATTTTCCCCAATATTCTTTATATAATATTTCGAATTGATTTCGACATACGGAAAATTATCGTACATCTTGCGCTTTTATAAATTCGTTAACATTATTTATAACAACAATTTTATAAGTTTGAAAATATTGTTATTTAAAACATTGACAAATATGTTGTAATTTCAATGATATGTAAATATTATCTCGACATCGAATTTAAATTGTCGTAAGTAATTATTGAACTCTTTTTTTAAAAAAATAAAAAATAAAAATCAGAATTTTACGATTTTATGCACCGTATAATATAAAAAACATTTTTAAAAAATTAAATACAGCATATGAAATAAAATATATATTGAAATACACGCATATATCAAAATACCTAAAATTACAAATAGAATTCTATCTTAAAATATAACATGAATTAGATCGTTTCTACGAGATCTCTTTACGATTGTTTCAATACATTATGTATTATCTACATACATATTTTATAATATTCTATCTATAAAATAGTGTAGATATATTATAATATAAAGTTAATTACGTAAAAAAAAAAAAAAACAGTTTTAA